>NC_092247.1:13478560-13536060 GCF_036320965.1 Panulirus ornatus | reverse complement strand
GTTGTATCATAAGCGAACAACAACTGACTCACTTCCCAAGCTCTCTCATCCACAACAGACTGCATACTTGCCCCTCTTTCCAAAACTCTTGCATTCACCTCCCTAACAACCCCATCCATAAACAAATTAAACAACCATGGAGACATCACACACCCCTGCCGCAAACCTAACATTCACTGAGAACCAATCACTTTCCTCTCTTCCTTCTCTTATACATGCCTTACATCCTCGATAAAAACTTTTCATTGCTTCTAACAACTTGCCCCCCACACCATATATTCTTAATACCTTCCACAGAGCATCTCTATCAACTCTATCATATGCCTTCTCCAGAGCCATAAATGCTACATACAAATCCATTTGCTGTTCTACGTATTTCTCACATACATTCTTCAAAGCAAACACCTGATCCACACATCCTCTACCACTTCTGAAACCACACTGCTCTTCCCCAATCTGATGCTCTGGACATGCCTTCACCCTCTCAAGCAATACCCTCCCATATAATTTACCAGGAATACTTAACAAACTTATACCTCTGTAATTTGAGCACTCACTTTTATCCCCTTTGCCTTTGTACAATGGCACTATGCGAGCATTCCGCCAATCCTCAGGCACTTCACCATGAGCCATACATACATTAGATGTCCTTATCAACCAGTCAACAACACAGTCAGCCCCTTATTTAATAAATTCCACTGCAATACCATCCAAACCTGCCGCCATGCCGGCTTTCATCTTCCGCAAAGCTTTCACTACCTCTTCTCTGTTTACCAAATCATTCTCCCTCACCCTCTCACTTCGCACACCACCTCGACCAAGACACCCTATATCTGCCACTCTATCATCAAACATATTTAACAAATCTTTAAAATACTCACTCCAACTCCTTCTCACATCACTACTACTTGTTATTCCCTCCTCCTTCACTGATGTTCCCATTTTGTCTCTTGTCTTACGCACTTTATTTACCTCCTTCTAAAACATCTTTTTATTCTCCCGAAAATTCAATGACACTCTCTCACCTCAATTCTCGTTTACCCTCTTTTCGCCTCTTGCACCTTTCTATTGACCTTCTGCCTCTTTCTTTTATACATCTCCCACTCATTTGCATTATTTCCCTGCAAAAATCGTCCAAATGCCTCTCTCTTCTCTTTCACAGATAATCTTACTTCATCCCACCACTTACTACCCTTTCTAATCTGCCCACCTCCTACGCTTCTCATGCCACAAGCATCTTTTGCGCAAGCCATCACTGCTTCCCTAAATACATCCCATTCCTCCCACACTCCCCTTACCTCCTTTGTTCTCACCTTTTTCCATTCTGTACTCAGTCTCTCCTGGTACTTCCTTACACAAGTCTCCTTCCCAAGTTCATACTTTCACTACTCTCTTCATCCCAACATTCTCTCTTCTTTTCTGAAAACCTCTACAAATCTTCACCTTCGCTTTCACAAGACAATAATCAGACATCCCTCCAGTTGCACCTCTCATCACATTAACATCCAAAAGTTTCTCTTTCGCGCGCCCATCAATTAACACGTAGTCTAATAACGCTCTCTGGCCATCTCTCCTACTTACATACGTATATTTATGTATATCTCGCTTTTTAAACCAGGTATTCCCAATCACCAGAGAAAGTAAATATTTGCTTTAGGATACAACTAATGGCATCTATCACGTTTTCGTAATGCATCTATCGGCATATATCACGTTCCCGTGAGTCACCTAGTGGATGCCATATATCACGTTCTCCTGATTCACTTACTGGATGCCATATATCACGTTCTCGTGGTTCACCTAGTGGCATATATCACGTTCTCGTGATTCACCTAGTGGCATATATCACGTTCTCGTGATTCACCTAGTGGCATATATCACGTTCTCGTCATGCACCCAATGGCACATATCATGTTCTCGTATATGTTCTTTTTTGGGAACAAAATAATAAAGGTATGAAGGTCAGGCAGCCGGGGCCTGTAGCGTGTGCAGACCACTAGGGTCTGTTAGTCGGATTCAATCTCTTTATTTATCCCTCCACACGCAATGACGCGGGCAAGACATAAGAAGGCACTCAACAGATTTGAGCGTATAAAGTTATGCGAATGTAAGAGAGTGTGAGGCAAGTCACAAAGATGGTTTGAGGTCACCAGGTACTCGGTGTTATAATACATAATGTGAGTCGTACGCCCGCTGCGGTGGTACGTGCTATAACGTGACCCACTTCTTGCTAAGCTTGTAAATTTGCAAGTTTCCACCCACATACACATCCAGTCTGGTGCGTCACATACCTAGTAAAGTTCTAGTGAAGTGAAACTTCTAGATCTAGCTAAGGCCACTGTGTCCTGAGTAATATCCTCACAATGGCAGCTTCAGGAATCTACGTTCCTCTGTGTCTCACATGGGCCCCTGTGAAACAGATCTCGTGAGTCCTGAGGGATGGAGTACCCACCTCCATCTAGGGATTGTGGAGAGGCTCTAGCGGGTGTGCTTCCTAAGAAATGAAAATCCGTTTTCCTGTAAATCCTTCTATTGTTATCCAGTGCCAAAAAATCATAAAATGAATGTATACACAGAACCTATGTACGTCACTGGTTTTTATCACTTCATGTTACCATAGGCTACACAAGGTATCAACTAATATAAGAATTCAAACTTCAACATATCACTGGTTCCCTTCGAGGCTGTATGTGATAGTGGAAGATATCAGAAACTCACAGATTAGTGGGATAAAAGTTAAAACGTATACAGATAATTCAAAGAATAATAATCTGTAATTGTTAATGTGACTAAAGAGGCGCAAATAATGTAAGTCGTGGGCTTGAAGCGAAATATTCATCAAGTCTATTCTTGAAAAGAATCTATAGTACTGCTTTCAACTACTCTGACTGACAAGTCGTTCCATATGTTAACAATTCTGTTGAAGAAAAAGTACTTTGCCTCCTTCAAGGAAAACATTTGCCAACGAGTTTGTATCCACAACTCCAATCAAAGTCAGCCAAACCAAGTCTTGAGTAACTTGACAGATTAGGGTTATCAATGTCTTTGATTATTTTGCAAAACTGCGTTAGATCACCTCTTAACCTTCTTATCTCAAGGACAAATAGATTCGTCTTAATCTGCTCTTGAGGATTTGCTACTCAGCCCGGGAATCTTCTTGGTAGCTCAGCACTGCACTCTCTCCAGCCTATGTCCGTTTTTTTAGGTTGGGTGACCAAAACTGGACACAGCATTCAAGACGAGGACGAACTGGATTCCTAAGGAGGTGCTCGTTTTTGTATGAATAATTAGCATTTTGGGGAACGATGTAGTGGCTGGGGAGGGGTCGAGTGATAGAAAGTAGGTTCCTTAGTTGTCCAATACTGGATTTGTTACAAATACCAGTTTTGGGGAAGTCCAAGGACGCAAGCGTTTATCTGTTTCAAGCAATTAATGTTCAACACAATAATACATTACGTATTTCCAAAATGTTACCAGTTTACATTACTGTGATACACTGTCGACTGTCGCTTGGAATGAACGTAAGTAGGAAGTCACTAGAGGACTAAGGCTGACCGTTGCTAGGCTATATAGCCTTTCCTCTCTCGTATACCTTAAACTTGTTCATCTTCTCCTAAAGGCACTTGGACAAGTTCCTCCAAGGTGAACCAGACCCGCCATGTTACACATCATAATAAGAATGGATAGCGACCTGTAACAACGTCCGAAGTTGGCTTGTCACAATCTCAAATTAAAGTCTTATGTGAGAACTCTCAAAGCTACATCTTATCAATCTTGAACAGAACTTTTCCTGAATTCACAGACTATGGCAGCAGTCAACCTTTTGTGTAGCAAATAGCTTATTACACTGACGGTGTTGACATAGTGTGTCGAATTACACCACACATTTCAAAACGATCGGAACAAAGTTCATCAACCAAACATCGTATTCTCGCTCTTAAAGACGCAATATCTCCCCGACACCATGGGAAATTAATGCTAATGAACTCAACTCCTCCAACTGCATCAAGCACATCTGGCAGACACTTATCCAACAAGGCTTTAAAAACAAGACTAGAGGTCCTAATTCGTTTTCTATTGGGGTTTGAACCATACTAAATCTTCCTTAGTTTGATGAGTATCGAAATCTTCACCTATCTGGCTGAGGTTATGGAGGCGACGAGTAGTGTGGAGGCCCCAGTAGGTGCGCCTGGCATTGGTGGGTTTTAAGTGGCTGCCTACTTCACCGTTTAAGTGCAAAAACCTAAAAACCTAAACCACTTGCCTCTTGTGTTCTTTCTTCTCATGGCCAGGTGCATAATCACCCATCTCTTACCATCCACTTTCATTTCTACCCACATCAATCTAGAATTTACTTCGCACAACCCCTGCTTCAGGAGTAGTGCTTCTCTTTCTTTAGCTCTTATCCTTTCACCAACCCCTGACTTTACTCCCCTGACTTTTCCAAACCATTCTTCCCCCTTACCCTTGAGCTTTGTTTCACTCAGAGCCAGAACATTCAGGTTTCTTTCCTCAAACTATTACTTATATCTCCTCTCTTCTCATCTTGCTTACAGTCACACACATTCAGATACCCCAGCCTGAGCCTTTAAGGAGTGTAAACATCCCCCGTTTGGCTCCTTCTTCTGTTTCCTCAACTAAAAATTAAAATACAAAAAGGGAAAGGCTTCCAGCCCCTCGCTCCCGCACCCTTTAGTCGCCTTCTACGACACAAAGGGTGTGTGTGTGTGTGTGTGTGTAAGTGTGTGTGTGTGTGTGTGTGTGTGTGTGTGTGTGTGTGTGTGTGTGTGTGTGTGTGTGTGCCATTCTTTCATACTCATTCGCTATTTCTTGCATCAGCAGGGAGAACCAGAAGCAGACAAAACTAAAAAGGCTTCATTAGCACACATACATTCTCTAGCTGTCATAAGTAATGTACCAAAACCACAGCTCCCTATCCACAACCAGACACCCATATATGTTACCATGGTACCAATGTACTTATGTACCAATGTACTTATTCATAATGTACCACTGATCATTTTCTGTCAAAAAGGTAAAACATTTCAGCAATAAAGCTAATGATGCTTTTATCTTAACTTTCTCATACATTCAACATATAGTACTTTCCTGTACAAGACAAAAAAGTGACACCAGAGTGTATCTGAAGCCCTGACTGAAATTGCAAGACTGAAAGGATCAATTCAAACTCTAGGGTCCCAACCATTTTTTTTATGCCCAAAAACTATAAAGCAATACCAATACAGCTACCATGCTTTATATTTCAAAACACACTACAAAGAGATACATACTCCTGGATCTCATCATGTACTGGTATGCTTGCTATCATTATCTGGCAAAGGCATTACACAAGATAGGAAAGCTATCAGGTACATTAGAGGTTTGAAGGAGCTTATGACCAATACACTACTCTGTACCTCATTCGAGGAACTGCTGAGAGTTGATTTGCACCCAATAAGAGGATTGATGATATCAGCCCTCATTTGAATTCTTTGATGTGTTTGATTCTACCATTCATCTATGTATATCACTAGTAACCTACCCCTATTGCTAGAAAAAAATATCACACATCTTAGTCACCCACTGATCAACAGAGAGTGCACTTACGTCAGTTTAGTAGGATGTCAAATTTCCACTCCCACTATTGTAGCCATTTTCAAGTGAAAAACAGTTTCCTTTGTAGAAGTAACTACATTTTTCATAAAAATTATGCCATTTTTTTCAGCCATTTGGTAAATAACTTTTGTCTGTGTATATGGTGTGTGATTACAGGAATAATGCATAACTAAAAGAATTTGCCTCTCATGATCTTTTTTCTCATGCCCAGGTCCATATGCACCAATAATCACCCATCTCTCCCCATCAACTTTCAGTTTTACCCATATCAATCTAGAGTTTACTTTCTTACACTCTATCACATACTCCCACCACTCCTGTTTCAGAAGTAGTGCTACTCCTTCCCTTGCTCTTGTCCTCTCACTAACCCCTGACTTTACTCCAAAGACATTCCCAAACCACTCTTCCCCTTTACCCTTGAGCTTCATTTCACTCAGAGCCAAAACATCCAGGTTCCTTTCCTCAAACATACTACCTATCTCTCTATTCATCTCATATTGGTTATATCCACACACATTTAGACACCCCAATCTGAGCCTTCAAGGAAGATGAGCACTCCCCGTGTGACTCCTTCATCTGTTTCCCCTTTTAGAAAGATAAATACAAGGAGGGGATGGTTTCCATCCCCCTGCTCCAGTCCCCTTTAGTTGCCTTCTGCGACGCATGAGAAATGCGTGGGAAGCATTCTTTCTCCCCTATCCCCAGGGATATGCAAGTGTTTTGGGAACAGCTGAGTGAGTGTGTTAGTAGTTTTGATGCACGAGACCGGAATATAGTGATGGGTGATTTGAATGCAAAGGTGAGTAATGTGGCAGTTGAGGGAATAATTGGTGTACATGGGGTGTTCAGTGTTGTAAATGGAAATGGTGAAGAGCTTGCAGATTTATATTTCTGAAAAAGGACTGGTGATTGGGAATACCTGGTTTAAAAAGAGATATACATAGGTATATGTATGTAAGTAGGAGAGATGGCCAGAGAGCGTTATTGGATTATGTGTTAATTGATAGGCGCACGAAAGAGAGACTTTTGGATGTTAATGTGCTGAGAGGTACAACTGGAGGGATGTCTGATCATTATCTTGTGGAGGCAAAGGTGAAGATTTGTAGAGGTTTTCAGAAAAGAAGAGAAAGTTGGGGTGAAGAGAGTGGTGAGAGTAAGTGAGCTTGGGAAGGAGACTTGTGTGAGGAAGTACCAGGAGAGACTGAGTACAGAATGGAAAAAGGTAAGAGCAAAGGACATAAGGGGAGTGGGGGAGAAATGGGATGTATTTAGAGAAGCAGTGATAGCTTGCGCAAAAGATGCTTGTGGCATGAAAAGTGTGGGAGGTGGGTTGATTAGAAAGGGTGGTGAGTGGTGGGATGAAGAAGTAAGAGTATTAGTGAAACAGAAGAGAGAGGCATCTGGACGATTTTTGCAGGGAAAAAATGCAAATGACTGGGAGATGTATAAAAGAAAGAGGCAGGAGGTCAAGAGAAAGGTGCAAGAGGTGAAAAAGAGGGCAACTGAGAGTTGGGGTGAGAGAGTATCATCAAATTTTAGGGAGAATAAAAAGATGTTTTGGAAGGAGGTAAATAAAGTGCATAAGACAAGGAAACAAATGGGAACTTCAGTGAAGAGGGAATAATGGGGAGGTGATAAGTAGTGGTGATGTGAGAAGGAGATGGAGTGAGTATTTTGAAGGTTTGTTGAATGTGTTTGATGATAGAGTGGCAGATATAGGGTGTTTTGATCGAGATGGTGTGCAAGGTGAGAGGGTTAGGGAGAATGATTTGGTAAACAGAGAAGAGGTAGTAAAAGCTTTGCTGAAGGTGAAAGCCGGCAAGGCAGCGGGTTTGGATGGTATTACAGTGGAATGTATTAAAAAAGGGGGTGACTGTATTGTTCACTGGTTGGTAAGGTTATTCAAAGTATGTATGGATCATGGGGAGGTGCCTGAGAATTGGAGGAATGCTTCCATAGTGCCATTGTACATAGGAAAGGGGGGTTAAAAGTGAGTTCTCAAATTACAGAGGTATAAGTTTGTTGAGTATTCCTGGGATTTTATATAGGAGGGTATTGATTGAGAGGGTGAAGGCATGTACAGAGCATCAGATTGGGGAAGAGCAGTGTGGTTTCAGAAGTGGTAGAGGATGTGTGGATCAGGTGTTTGCTTTGAAGAATGTATGTGAGAAATACTTAGAAAAGCAAATGGATTTGTATGTAGCATTTATGGATCTGGAGAAGGTATATGATAGAGCTGATAGAGATTGTCTGTGGAAGGTATTAAGAATATATGGTGTGGTGGCAAGTTGTTAGAAGCAGTGAAAACTTTTTATCAAGGATGAGGCATGTGTACGTGTAGGAAGAAAGGAAAGTGATTGGTTCTCAGTGAATGTTGGTTTGCAGTAGGGGTGTATGATGTCTCCATACTTGTTCAATTTGTTTATGGATGGGGTTGTTAGGGAGGTGAATGGATGAGTTTTGGAAAGTGGGGCAAGTATGCAGTCTGTTGTGGATGAAAGAGCTTGGGAAGTGAGTCAGTTGTTGTTCGCTGATGATACAGCGCTGGTGGCTGATTCGGGTGAGAAACTGCAGAAGCTGGTGACTGAGTTTGGTAAGTGTGTGAAAGAAGAAAGCTGAGAGTAAATGTGAATAAGAGCAAGGTTATTAGGTACAGTAGGGTTGAGGGACAAGTCAACTGGGAGGTAATTATGAATGGAGAAAAACTGGAGGAAGTGAAGTGTTTTAGATATCTGGGAGCGGATTTGGCAGCAAATGGAACCATGGAAGTGGAAGTGAATCATAGGGTGGGGGAGGGGGCAAAAGTTCTGGGAGCATTGAAGAATAAATGGAAGCTCAGAACATTATCTCAGAAAACAAAAATGGGTATGTTTGAGAGAATAGTGGTTCCAACAATGTTATATGGTTGCGAGGCGTGGGCTATAGATAGAGTTGCGCGGAAGAGGGTGGATGTGCTGAAAATGAGATGTTTGAGGACAATATGTGGTGAGGTGGTTTGATCGAGTAAGTAATAATAGGGTACGGGAAATGTGTGGTAATAAAAAGAGTTTTTTTGAGAGAGCAGAAGAGGGTGTTTTCAAATGGTTTGGTAACATGGAGAGAATGAGTGAGGAAAGATTGACCAAGAGAATATATGTGTCAGAAGTGGAGGGAACGAGGAGAGGTGGGAGGCAAAATTGGAAGTGGAAAGATGGAGTGAAAAAGATTTTGAGTGATCGGGGCCTGAACATGCAGGAGGGTGAAAGGCATGCAAGGAATAGAGTGAAGTGGAACGATGTGGTATACCGGGGTTGACGTGCTGTCAATGGATTGAACCAGGGAGTCTGAAGTGTCTGGGGTAAAACATGGAAAGTTATGTGGGGCCTGGATGTGGAAAGGGAGCTGTGATTCTGGTGCAGTATACATGATAGCTAGAGACTGCGTGTGAACGAATGTGGCCTTTGTTGCCTTTTCCTAGCACCACCTTGCACACATGCGGGGGGA
Organism: Panulirus ornatus; assembly: GCF_036320965.1. Lineage (NCBI taxonomy): Eukaryota > Metazoa > Arthropoda > Malacostraca > Decapoda > Palinuridae > Panulirus > Panulirus ornatus. The sequence goes on along the minus strand of NC_092247.1, from coordinate 13,526,961 downwards.
GGGGGTTGTTATTTCATGTGTGGCGGGGTGGCAATGGGAATGAATAAGGGCAGACAATATGAATTATATACATGTGTATATATGTATCTATCTGTGTGTGTATATATATGTATACGTTGAGATGTATAGGTAGAAATGTGTGCGTGTGTGGACGTGTATGTATATACAATTGTATGTGGGTGGGTTGGGCCATTCTTTCGTCTGTTTCCTTGCGCTACCTCGCTAACGCGGGAGACAGCAACAAAGCAAATTAATAAATAAAATAAAAGAATTATGAAATTGAGATAAAACACAAGGTTAGAACTGAGAATTTATTCTAGACGTTTTAATACAAGGTCTTCTCCAAGTGAAGAGACTTTCAAAATCTCAAGATAGAATCTGCTCTAACTTTGTGTTTTTCTACCACCTCATTATCCACAATTGTCATGATGATTATTGAATACTGTATATTAACATACATATAGAGTGGCAGATATAGGGTGTTTTGGTCAAGGTGGTGTGCAAAGTGAGAGGGTTAGGGAAAATCATTTGGTAAACAGAGAAGAGGTAGTAAAAGCTTTGCGGAATATGAAAGCCAGCAAGGCAGCAGATTTGGATGGTATTGCAGTGGAATTTATTAAAAAAGATTTATGGGTGACTGTATTGTTGACTGGTTGGTAAGGTTATTTAATGTATGAATGACTCATGGTGAGGTGCCTGAGGATTGGCGGAATGCGTGCATAGTGCCATTGTACAAAGGCAAAGGGGATAAGAGTGAGTGCTCAAATTACAGAGGTATACGTTTGTTGAGTATTCCTAGTAAATTATATGGGAGGGTATTGATTGAGAGGGGTGAAGGCATGTGCAGAGCATCAGATTGGGGAAGAGTAGTGTGGTTTCAGAAGTGGTAGAGGATGTGTGGATCAGGTGTTTGCTTTGAAGAATGTATGTGAGAAATACTTAGAAAAGCAAAAGGATTTGCATGTAGCATTTATGGATCTGGAGAAGGCATATGATAGAGTTGATAGAGATGCTTTGTGGAAGGTATTAAGAATATATGGTGTGGGAGGCAAGTTGTTAGAAGCAGTGAAAAGTTTTTATCGAGGATGTAAGGCATGTGTACGTGTAGGAAGAGAGGAAAGTGATTGGTTCTCAGTGAATGTAGGTTTGCGGCAGGGGTGTGTGATGTCTCCATGGTTGTTTAATTTGTTTATGGATGGGGTTGTTAGGGAGGTGAATGCAAGAGTTTTGGAAAGAGGGGCAAGTATGAAGTCTGTTGTGGATGAGAGAGCTTGGGGAGTGAGTCAGTTGTTGTTCGCTGATGATGCAGCGCTGGTGGCTGATTCATGCGAGAAACTGCAGAAGCTGGTGACTGAGTTTGGTAAAGTGTGCGGAAGAAGAAAGTTAAGAGTACATGTGAATAAGAGCAAGGTTATTAGGTACAGTAGGATTGAGGGTCAAGTCAATAGGGAGGTAAGTTTGAATGGAGAAAAACTGGAGGAAGTAAAGTGTTTTAGATATCTGGGAGTGGATCTGGCAGCAGATGGAACCATGGAAGTGGAAGTGAATCATAGGGTGGGGGAGGGGGCAAAAATCCTGGGAGCCTTGAAGAGTGTTTGGAAGTCGAGAACATTATCTCGGAAAGCAAAAATGGGTATGTTTGAAGGAATGGTGGTTCCAACAATGTTGTATGGTTGCGAGGTGTGGGCTATGGATAGAGTGTGCGCAGGAGGGTGTATGTGCTGGAAATGAGATGCTTGAGGACAATGTGTGGTGTGAGGTGGTTTGATCGAGTAAGTAATGTAAGGGTAAGAGAGATGTGTGGAAATAAAAAGAGCGTGGTTGAGAAAGCAGAAGAGGGTGTTTTGAAATGGTTTGGGCACATGGAGAGAATGAGTGAGGAAAGATTGACCAAGAGGATATATGTGTCGGAGGTGGAGGGAACGAGGAGAAGTGAGAGACCAAATTGGAGGTGGAAAGATGGAGTGAAAAAGATTTTGAGTGATCGGGGCCTGAACATGCAGGAGGGTGAAAGGCGGGCAAGGAACAGAGTGAATTGGATCGATGTGGTAAACAGGGGTTGACGTGCTGTCAGTGGATTGAATCAGGGCATGTGAAGCGTCTGGGGTAAACCATGGAAAGTTCTGTGGGGCCTGGATGAGGAAAGTTAGCTGTGGTTTCAGGCATTATTGCATGACAGCTAGAGACTGAGTGTGAACGAATGGGGCCTTTGTTGTCTTTTCCTAGCGCTACCTCGCACACATGAGGGGGGAGGGGGATGGTATTCCATGTGTGGCGAGGTGGCGATGGGAATGAATAAAGGTAGACAGTGTGAATTGTGTGCATGGGTATATATGTATGTGTCTGTGTGTGTATATATATGTGTACATTGAGATGTATAGGTATGTATATTTGCGTGTGTGGACGTGTATGTATATACATGTGTATGGGGGTGGGTTGGGCCATTTCTTTCGTCTGTTTCCTTGCGCTACCTCGAAAACGCGGGAGACAGCGACAAAGCAAAATAAATAAGATAAATAAATATATGTGAATAATGTGCAATGATAAGTAAGTCATGTGTGAAATCACCTCAAGAAAAAAATAATGTGTGCAATGTGTTAAGGTGTAAAATGATATTACAACCAAGAAAAACATAAAAATCTTTTACTTACAAAAATAAGGAGTATTTGTGCTGCCAGCCAGAGCCCTCCCAGCCACCCAACATGCTCACTACTCTTTTGGGTATTTTCTTCAAAAATTTATAATACAAACATATTCTGCAAAGAAAAAAGAATTATTTTCTTTTTGCCCTGGGGAAGCATCACATCAAACAAAATGAACAGTTTAAGGTTTAATGGAAGCAGCAGATACTCCCACATACTTATCATATACTATCTGTTGTACCAAACACATTTATGTATTTTTGCATTACATATGACAGCTAGAGAATGGATTTAAGTCAATGAGGCCATTTCTTTGTCTGTCCTCAGACCTTGCTAACATGAGAAACTTTGAACAAATATGAAAAAAAACCATATCTGAGTTAAAAAAGAGAATGCAAGAATGAATTAAAATCTAATATGCAAGAATGAATTAAAATCTAATATGCAAGAATGAATTAGAATTTATTATGCAAGAATTAAAGTATATTCAGAATATCTGGTGGTGTTCTAAAACTCACATTACAAAAGAAAACTTTTCCAGTAATACGTCACCATTCAAGAGAAAGGTGCAAGAGGTGAAAAAGAGGGCAAATGAGAGCTGGGGTGAGAGAGTATCATTAAATTTTAGAGAGAATAAAATGATGAATTGGAAGGAGGTAAATAAAGTGCATAAGACAAGAGAACAAATGGTTACATCAGTGAAGGGGGCTAATGGAGAGGTAATAACAAGTAGTGGTGATGTGAGAAGGAGATGGAATGAGTATTTTGAAGGTATGTTGAATGTGTTAGATGATAAGAGTGGCAGATATAGGGTGTTTTGGTCGAGATGGTGTGCAAAATGAGAGGGTTAGGGAGAATTATTTGGTAAACAGAGAAGAGGTAGTGAAAGCTTTGCGGAAGATGAAATCCAGCAAGGCAGCAGGTTCGGATGGTACTGCAGTGCAATTTATCAAAAAAAGGGGGTGACTGTGTTCTTGACTGGTTGGTAAGGATATCTAATGTATGTATGGCTCATGGTGAAGTGCCTGAGGATTGGCAGAATGCATGAATAGTGCCACTGAACAAAAGCAAGAGGGATGAAGTGCTCTGTGGAAGGTATTAAGAATATATGGTGTGAGAGGCAAGTTGCTAGAAGCAGTGAAAAGTTTTTATCGAGGATGTAAGGCATGTATAAGAGTAGGAAGAGAGGAAAGTGATTGGTTCTCAGTGAATGTCAGTTTGCAGTAGGGATGCCTGATGTCTCCACAGTTGTTTAATTTGTTTATGGATAGGGTTGTTAGGGAGGTGAACGAAAGAGTTTTGGAGAGAGGGGCAAGTATGCAGTCTGTTCTGGATTAGAGGGCTTGGGAAGTGAGTCAGTTGTTGTTCACTGATGATACAGCACTGGTGGCTGATTCGGGTGAGAAACTGCAGGAGTTAGTGACTGAGTTTGGTAAAGTGTGTGAGAGAAGAAAGCTATAGAAAGGGTTGTGCGACGGAGGGTGGATGTGTTGGAAATGAGATGTTTGAAGACAATATGTGGTGTGAGGTGGTTTGACCAAGTAAGTAATGAGAGTGTAAGAGAAATTTGTGGTAATAAAGAGTGTGATCGAGAGAGCAGAAGAGGGTGTTTTGAAATGGTTTGATCACATGGAGAGAATGAGTAAGGAAAGATTGACATAGAGGTTATATGTGTCAGAGGTGGAGAGAATGAGGAGAAGTGGGAGACCAAAGTGGAGATGGTAGGATGGAGTGAAAAAGATTTTGAGCAATCAGGGCCTGAACATGCAGGAGGGTGAAAGGCGTGCAAGGAATAGAGTGAATTAGAACAATGTGGTATACCGGGGTCAACGTGCTGTCAATGGATTGAACCAGGGCATGTGAAGCGTCTGGAGTAAACCATGGAAAGTTTTGTGGGGCCTGGATGTGGAAAGGGAGCTGTGGTTTCGGTGCATCATACATGACAGCTAGAGACTGAGTGTGAACAAATGTGGCCTTTGTTGTCTTTTCCTAGTGCTACCTCGTGCACGTGCGGAGGAAATGGGTTGTCATTTCATGTGTGGCGGGCTTGCAACGGGAATGAATAAAGGCAGCAAGCATGAATTATGTACATGTGTATATATGTATATGTCTGTGTGTACATTGAAATTTTTTTTTCATACTATTTGCCATTTTCCACGTTAGCAAGGTAGCGTTAAGAACAGAGGACTGAGCCTTTGAGGGAATATCCTTACTTAGCCCCTTCTCTGTTCCCTCTTTTGGAAAATTAGAAATGATAGGGGAGGATTTCCAGCCCCCCCACTCCCTTCTCTTTTGGTCGCCTTCTACGACATGCAAGGAATACGTGGGAAGTATTCTTTCTCCCCTATCCCCAGGGATAACGTTGAAATGTATAGGTCTGTCTATGTGCATGTGTGGACGTGTATGTATATACATGTGTATGTGGGTGGGTTGGGCCATTCTTTCGTCTGTTTCTTTGCGCTACCTCGCTAACGCAGGCGACAGCGACAAAGTATAATAAAAAATATAAAATTATAAATACTTCAACATCATCAGAGATTAGACTGTTGTCTAAATAAAGGAACAGCATCCCCTTCGGTAACTCAGTCAAATAACATCCTGCTTTTGAAGTAAATAGAATACACTTTAACATCAACCTAAAAGTTTCAAAGATAATGATTTTGCTACATATCTTTCTCTCACATGTCATCATAATGCAGCATTTTGTTTGTTTTTTCATACATATTCGCCATTTCCCGCCTTAACGAGGTAGCGTTAAGAACAGAGGACTAAGCCTCAGAGGGAATATCCTCACTTGGCCCCTTCTCTGTTCCTTCTTTTGGAAAAAGTAAAATGGGAGGGGAGGATTTCCAGCCCCCGCTCCCTCCCCTTTTAGTTTAGTTGCCTTCTACGACACACAGGGAATACGTGGGAAGTTTTCTTTTTCCCCTATCCCCAGCATTATATATTTACACAACTTTTTCTCGCAATTTTCACAGAAGGAGGATAACCCCATACCCCTAACCTACCCTACACTCACTATCATCCCCCCAGCTAAAATCTTACAATTTGCACACTGAGTATAATCATTGCATTTCATATGATGTCTCATTATCATTTCTACATTCCACTCTTTTTAAGTGCTTGTTGAATGGAATGACCGCAATAGCCATGTACAACTTCAAGGCTGAATTAATTACACTTTTCAAATTTAGTTTCTTTTGAATGTTTATGGTCAATTATGCTCCAAAAAGACTGTGATCAAAGAAAAATTTAAATTCCTTCACAAGCAAATTAATGATGTCTTGATAATCATGCATTTTTGTCTACCTATCCCAGTGTTTCCCTGAACAAATTCAGGGATTTTCTAACGAAGGTAGTTGGCCCTTTCACTTTAACTTTTTTTTATAATCACATAACATTTGGTTGTTAGGGAGGTGAATGCAAGAGTTTTGGAAAGAGGGGCAAGTATGAAGTCTGTTGGGGATGAGAGAGCTTGGGAAGTGAGTCAGTTGTTGTTCGCTGATGATACAGCGCTGGTGGCTCATTCATGTGAGAAACTGCAGAAGCTGGTGACTGAGTTTGGTAAAGTGTGTGAAAGACGAAAGTTAAGAGTAAATGTGAATAAGAGCAAGGTTATTAGGTACAGTAGGGTTGAGGGTCAAGTCAATTGGGAGGTGAGTTTGAATGGAGAAAAACTGGAGGAAGTGAAGTGTTTTAGATATCTGGGAGTGGATCTGGCAGCGGATGGAACCATGGAAGCGGAAGTGGATCATAGGGTAGGGGAGGGGGCGAAAATTCTGGGAGCCTTGAAGAATGTGTGGAAGTCAAGAACATTATCTCGGAAAGCAAAAATGGGTATGTTTGAAGGAATAGTGGTTCCAACAATGTTGTATGGTTGCGAGGCGTGGGCTATGGATAGAGTTGCGCGCAGGAGGATGGATGTGCTGGAAATGAGATGTTTGAGGACAATGTGTGGTATGAGGTGGTTTGATCGAGTAAGTAACATAAGGGTAAGAGAGATGTGTGGAAATAAAAAGAGCGTGGTTGAGAGAGCAGAAGAGGGTGTTTTGAAATGGTTTGGGCACATGGAGAGAATGAGTGAGGAAAGATTGACCAAGAGGATATATGTGTCGGAGGTGGAGGGAACGAGGAGAAGAGGGAGACCAAATTGGAGGTGGAAAGATGGAGTGAAAAAGATTTTGTGTGATCGGGGCCTGAACATGCAGGAGGGTGAAAGGAGGGCAAGGAATAGAGTGAATTGGAGCGATGTGGTATACCGGGGTTGACGTGCTGTCAGTTGATTGAATCAGGGCATGTGAAGCGTCTGGGGTAAACCATGGAAAGCTGTGTAGGTATGTATATTTGCATGTGTGGACGTATGTATATACATGTGTATGGGGGTGGGTTGGGCCATTTCATTCGTCTGTTTCCTTGCGCTACCTCGCAAGCGCGGGAGACAGCGACAAAGCAAAAAAAAAAAAAAAAAAAAAAAAAAAAATAACATTTGGTAAATTACCACTCATTCCTTCAGCTTTCCTAGGTTCTTCCCTTATTATGTGTAGGGCTAATACTTCTGAAAATGAGTGTCACCTTAAGTGAATTGTACTTCTCCTGTAACAGTAAATAAATAATCTTTGATATGTCAAATATCTAAGTCAAATAAAATGACATGAGGAAGGGATTTTACACTACAACACAATATAAAACAGTCAGAAACACCAACAACTAGAGAAACATTGCTCATTTCAAATTCCATCAAACCCATGAGTATCAATACTTTTACTGTGCAATATCATCTATTTAAGTGCTCAAGCACTGTTTACACCTTCCTAAAATTCACTCATGTTTACCTTTTACACTTTTTTCTGGGAAAATTATCAAAAGAAAGCTCAAATTCTGTTCTCTTTATTGCTACAGGTTCTAGTACAAAATCATAAAAAACACTTTTACTGTACATCATTGCAAGAAAACATTTTCAAGAAATCATACAAAGTTACATTCCAAGATACTTCTCAATCATACATGTATACAATACATGTGCAGTTACAAAAAGAAAAAATCTGACTCAAACGTAGATGAACATAAGAACTATTTAATGAATATATTACTAACATAAGGACTAGTTAATGAATATATTACTAAGATTTTAGAAAATCTTGCAGCAAGGCTTAACATGGTCTTTTAATTTGTATATTTCACTCCTAATGCACTTGCCCATAACTCTTTTATTCATAGAAGAAAACACACACACAGCAATCAGATTATGAATAACTTTACTGTAGAAGTGAAGTTGACAGAAAAATGCCTTTAAGTTAATACATCCACTACACAATTTGAAAATTGTGTTGCACAAGTGACTGTTTAATCAATTTCTCTGATATAGGCCTTGTGAATTAAGTGATTCTTAGCTCCTTTTACCTTGCCATCTTAAATAAGGTTAAATAAAACAGACAGTATGTCCTCTATCAAGAAAGTCATACTGGTAAAGATTATGCAGCAGAATGGAGAATATACCTCATGACCCTATCAAACAAAAAATGAACTATGAAAGTTTTCATACTTGGTTGTGATATCCAAACATGAAATGATTCATGGGGACTATTGATCACATGTCAAATGGTAAAGCACAAGATGTGCTGGGCAAAATTATTCCCATTTTCCAAGCAGTGCAAAAAAAATCTTAAGACTTTGCCTCAAAGTGTTCAACTGACGCTGTAACATTCTATTGGAAGTACTTAAAGTGATATTCATCCAAAATGTTCTTGGTATCAGACTTGAAGTGATGTAATTATCTTAGAAAGAAAAATTAGTTAGCATAATATCAAAAAAAAAAAAAAAGGTGGGCAGATTAGAAAGGGTAGTGAGTGGTGGGATGAAGAAGCAAGATTATTAGTGAAAGAGACAAGAGAGGCATTTGGACATATTTTGCAAGGAAATGGTGCAAATGACTGGGAGATGTAAAAACAAAAGAGGCAGAAGGTCAAGAGAAAGGTGCAGGAGGTGAAAAAGAGGGCAAATGAGAGTTGGGGCGAGAGAGTATCATTAAATCTTAGGGAGAATAAAAAGATGTTTTGGAAGGAGGTAAACACAGTGCGTAAAACAAGAGACCAAATGGGAACATCGGTGAAGGGAGTTAATGGGGAGGTGATAACAAGTAGTGGTTATGTGAGAAGGAGATGGAGTGAGTATTCTGAAGGTTTGTTGAGTGTGTTAGATGATAGAGTGGCAGATATAAGGTGTTTTGATTGAGGTGGTGTGTGTAGTGAGAGGGTCAGGGAGAATGATTTGGTAAACAGAGAACAGGTAGTGAAAGCTTTGCGGAAGATGAAGCCGGTAAGGGGGCAGGTTTGGATGGTATTGCAGTGGAATTTATTAAAAAAGGGGCTGACTGTGTTGTTGACTGGTTGGTGAGGATATTCAATGTATGTATGGCTCATGGAGAAGTGCCTGAGGATTGGCAGAATGCATGCATAGTGCCATTGTACAAAGGCAAAGGGGTTAAAGGTGAGTGTTCAAATTACTGAGGTATAAGTTTGTTGAGTTTTTTTTTCCAACACATCTATCTCCTCCGCACAACCCTTTCTATAGCGTACGCCTCGCAACCATATAACATTTGTTGGAACCACTATTCCTTCAAACATACCCTTTTTGCCTTCCGAGATAATGTTCTCACCTTCCACACATTTTTCAATGCTCCCAGAACTTTTGCCCCCTCACCCATCCTGTGACTCACTTCCACTTCCATGATTCCATTCGCTGCCAAATCCACTCTCAGGAGATGGATGTGTTGGAAATGAAATGTTTGAGGACAATATGTGGAGTGAGGTAGTTTGATCGAGTAAATAATGAAAGGGTAAGAGAGATGAGTGGTAATAAAAAGAGTGTGGTTGAGAGAGCAGAAGAGGGTGTATTGAAATGGTTTGGTCACATGGAGAGAATGAGAGAGGAAAGATTGACAAAGAAGATATATGTGTCAGAGGTAGAGGGAATGATGAGAAGTGGGAGACCAAATTGGAGGTGGAAGGATGTAGTGAAAAAAATTTTGAATTGGCATGATGTGGTATACCAGAGTTGATGTGCTGTCAGGGCATGTGAAATGTCTGGAGTAAACCATGGAAAGTTTTGTGGAGCCTGGATGTGGGAAGGGAGCTGTGGTTTCAGTGCATTACACATGACAGATAGAGACTGAGTGTGAACAAATGTGGCCTTTGTTGTCTTTTCCTAGCGCTACCTCGTGCGCATGCAGGGGGGAGTGGGTTGTCATTTCATATGTGGCGGGGTGGCAATGGGAATGAATAAAGGCAGCAAGTTTGAATTATGTACATGTGTATATATGTATATGTCTGTATGTATATATATATATATGTATACGTTGAAATGTATTGGTATGTATATAAGCATGTGTGGACGTGTATGTATATACATGTGTATGTGGGTGGGTTGGGCATTCTTTGGTCTGTTTCTTTGCGCTACCTCGCTAACGTGGGAGACAGCGACAAAGTATAATAAATAAATAAATATTAACTTTATTTATCATACTTTGTCACTGTCTCCCGCATCAGTGAGGTAGCGCAAGGAAACAGATGAAAGAATGGCCCAACCCACCCACATACACATATATATATGCATACACGTCCACACACACACATATGAATATAAATATATAAATTTCAGAAATCTATTCGAAGTAGATATACAGTAACTGTGTGACCCTTCCTCCCCTAAAAGAACTAAAAATATAATCAAGGGTTAACAAACACACCTAAGGTATACATATGCAAGTAAGAAAGCGCTGTAAGTTCAGAGGATAATCCAAGCATTACATGCTCCTGCCCAAAACAGAAGTGCATAGAAATGTCTTTCTTTCTTTCTTTCATACTATTCGCCATTTCCCGTGTTAGCAAGGTAGCATCAAGAACAGAGGACTAGGCCTTTGAGGGAATATTCTCACCTGGCCCCCTTCTCCGTTCCTTCTTTTGGAAAATCAAAAAAAACGAGAGGGGAAGATTTCCAGCCCCCCACTCCCTTCTCTTTTAGTCACCTTCTACGACACGCAGGGAATACGTGGGAAGTATTCTTTCTCCCCTATCCCCAGGGATAGAAATGTATGTTAAGAAAAATGAAAATCCATTTTTCTCAGAGGTAAAATAAACATTCTATTGGATATCTATGAGAAAATCAGGATTAGGGCCTTCCAAAGTTCAGTATTCCTGGTGAGGAAGCATTTGTCTTCCTCACCAGGAACACTGAACTTCCTCATCTTTCACTAATCACTAATACAATGGTTCTGATGACTTGTTTGATTTGAGTGTGTGTTTACCCACTCACACTCTGCCACAGAAGTGACATCATCAACCTACTCATTCTTGGCAACAAGAAGCCCAGAAAGTTTGCAGATCATGGATGTCAACAACAAAGTGGTCATATATGGTACAGAGAAGGTTTTCTCTAAACAACAGACAGGAAAGAAAGGAAAGGTAAAAACTATGAACATTTTTCACAGACTACCAGCTACGAAAGAAAAGGCTTTCAATTTTCAAATATCACATTCATTTCTACTTGGGAGTTAGAGGTCAGTTATAGTGTGGTTTGGGGGAGAGGGGGGCTAGTATTTTTGCACAGAATTGAGTGCTATGGATGTAGAGGCAGGCCTGTATTAGGAAGATCTTTCTTTCATTGTTAAGTTGTTGAGAGTTTGTAGTTTCCAATACTTGCTTTGAGGTTAAAGTCAATATATCTGATAACCTTCTGTTTAATCTCCACCATTTCTCTTTGGCAAGGTTAACTTGGCCCTCAAAGAGCATCCAACACAAACTGGAGTTCTTTTGGGAAACAATGGCTGAGATCACTTGATTTTCTAACTTTTTATGCTTGTGTTCAAAAATTGAGCAGAATTATATAAACATAAGCAGCCTATTCAGGTCTCTTCCATCACTTAGATGACATGGAAACAAAACTGTTATCTTCAATAGCCCTACAATGACCATTATAAGTGCACAGCTATCTACCTGAAGGCTTTGTGTACATGATAACCCCACAGAAAATACATAGTTTGACAGATGATATAAGTTACCAGGAAGAACAATTATGCTATGAACCATTTTGAGAAGAAAGTAGAAAAAACTAAGTCAAGGGAAATAGAAATTACTAACTCAAAGAGGGATTTTAGAACAGGATTATCTAAGAAGAAGGGGAAGGTATCCCCTATAAACTCATACTTATGGACAATATTAAGTTACAATTTCACCTAATTTTTCCAATGTAATCCTGGGGTAATGGAGGATATTGTTTACAGTTTATTGGTAAAAACTTAAGATATTCTCAATGTAAAAACACCTCTATTATCCTGCTCACAGATATCAGCCACTTGATCTACTCACACTTTTCACACTTTTATGTAACATCTACAATAGTGTGAAAGGTGTAATAATCTACACATTTTCAAGTCTTTCACTCATACTGTTGTGCCTGTATAGGGTATGTATGACATAAGAGTACAGATTTCAGTGTAAAGAAAGAAACAAATCCTTCAATATCCTCCCACACTTGACAGGCAATAAACCTCATACTAAATTTTAGTGCAAAAGGTGTAATATTTCTGAAAATATTTATATTACATACCACCAACACTTTTACTATGTATGATATAAGAGTATAACACTAAAACAAGCTCAAGAGAAAAAAAGAAATGTCATTCTTACATCTTCCCATTATCAGGAACAGTCAAACGTTATTCACATCTCCTGACACCCACTTAGCAGAATTCATACCAAAACAAAGGTCATATTACAAATGTTTGCATATTTACTGTTACTTTTGAATCCTAATCTATCATTTCATGAGCAAAATGTTTTCTTTTTAATTTTTCACACACTCCATGATGGGACATCTGGATCATGCCAGCCTTTAAAGGGTCAATTGTAACAATACTTTCTACCCATCACTTAATTTGGCCACAAAACCATAATTATCCAGAAATTCTTAGTTAAATTCTGCCCTCTCAGCCATAGAGCTCTCCAAATGGAATCTCAGCTTATAGTGCTCAAGCCTTTTCATATAACAACAGGCACAAAGAACACACACACACACACCCCATCCCTAGCAGGGCTCCAGGAAACAAAAAAGCAGTCACACTTGGCAATATAACCTTTGAGAAATCAAAAACACCCCTAAAAAACTACCAGTATGAAGCAATAATAAACATAATGAAAAAGTCTACAATACCCTTGTGACATGCAACCAAATGTTTACACAGTCTGCCCACTGACAAAGTAAATTTCCATAAGTGATAAGTCTGATGGCCCATGTTGCACATCTAGCAAGAGTATCAAAACAGATGTGAGCTATCAAAACTGAAGAAAACTATAAAACTTGATGATGAACACACTGGGCACCAGCACAACATATATAATCCATGACTGTTGAGTTAGGATGGAACTCACGTTTTCTTTCATATGAATGAATTTGTCATAGCTTCTGACAACTTTTAGTCACCACAGAAACAAATTTGGCATACTTGTAAAGCTGCATTGTTCAAAATAAACCTTAGAACCCACATAAAGACATATGATGACCAGAACGTCAGGAACCACATCAAAAAGATTAAGTGCCTTCAGCCTATACTCCATATAACTGAGCAAACCCTCCACCTAGTGGGTCCTACAATGAAATTAACAAAAACAGCCACATCATGAAAAGCCTTAAGACCTTTGAACTACATAATGAAAACATCCTATTAACCTTCAAATGTTTATGTGTTACAACTATTTTGTAGACCATTTACTGGAGAGTCATGAAACTCATTCACACCCAAACTACAAAATTAATTTTTTTGGCATCTCAATCCTAACCTCCTCCCTAAGGATTCATAACTATTCTCATATTTGATGGTAAAGTATAACCTTTCATATCTCTTGATTCCCAACCATTTTCATCAAACAATCAGGCTGTGGAATGAGCAAACAACTCACATCAAATGGGGAAAAGGACAGTGTGAACTTAAGTAAGGAACTTGTAAATACTGATGGAAAGAAAAACTTTTATAGTATAAGAGTGGTGGATAAATGGAAAAGACTGACTGAGGACACAAAAATCCAAGATGTTGTATGACAGCAGAGACTGTTCAAGAAATGGGGCCCCACAAGTGTAAAACTCTCTTCCCATTACAGTACAAATACGTAATTATTTATAGGTAATTAAAGACCAGAGACAATATATCACCAATAAAATATTCACCTAAATAATATCAGTACAGGTAGCATAGTGAAATTTCTTGTTTCTAATATCATTAAACTCAAAATCTAAGCTCTAGTACATTAAAGATTACTAACAACTTAAGAGAATGAATTTCTAGATTCAGCTTGTCTGTTTACTGTGTGAAGCCACAGCCTATACCATGATTCATGCTATCTGAACACAGGTGTAAATCTCCAGGCTTTCCTCAGTTTTGTAGTAATGATATCCAAAATGCATACATAAGGTAGTGCTGGATGCAGCATAATAGACAAAAAGCATATCATGCCATAAAGCAGAATGTTATAATCTTGCAAAAAGTATCAAAAATGCATCAATGCATTACCTCAGCGAGTCTTTTGGTACAGGTAACACGATTATATATGATACATGATATGTCTATAAAATATTTCACACACAATAGTATGTACTGACTTACATATTGCACAGACAAATAAGCTTTCGAACCTGCATCAGGTAGAAAAACACTCTATTAAACTTATGATATATTCAGACCAAAATCCATGGCTCATGTTTCTAAAATTCATAAAACTGATAAATTCAAAATGAAACATTTTCAGTAAGCAAAGAGCTTACAAACTACAGAATCTACATACTGTTCATAATTATCAGCTGAGAGTTACTCCTGCACTGGCATTTTGCACCTTCTCATATGTTTTCTTGTATCCATATGGGAAGTACCGGACCTGCATCACTATCTCTGTGTTGGATTTAAGAATTTTCACTGCTCTGGCATGTTCAATGTCCTCAAAATCAGTTCCATTGACAGAGACAATTTGATCAGCTTCTCTCAACCCTAAACGTTCAGCTTCTGTGTTGGGCATTACTTTGGAGAGAAATATTCCACAGAAATGTTCTTTGCCTCCTCGAATGTTAAACCCAAGCTGATGAAAATAATCACACATGAAAAATTAAGCGAGCAATTTTAGAATAGCATAATGTTGGCAAGCTATAGTAAGTATTTGCAACAATATTCACAAAATAGCAACATAGCAGTAAGGCAATACACATATGATATTCATTTGCATCACAAGGAACACTTACAGCATCAGACACCTTTTCCCTCATGAGAGTGACAGTCCTTATCAAGAACAACTTCATATCGTTGTTATAGTCTGGATGATGAGAACGCTGTCCAAAAAAAGGAAGCACATATCATCTTATTTCTTAATAAGAATTCTTCTTAATACACTAATGATCATAAAAGTAGAATCATGCATATACTGCTTATAGCTCTTGACATCTGCAGTACAATGTTTTCTCAGTGAATCATGTAGCATGATGACAGAATAACCGACCATTAGCCAACTTTATACAAAGAGCATTACTAGTTCTAAGCATCTCTGGAAACCAGCTCCTCATGCTGTAAGTCACAGTGGTATCCCTGTAGGTGTATTATTCTAAGAAAACAAATGAAACCTTAATTATAATACCATTAAGCATCTGCATGCAGTAACATAGTTGTCACATTTCTCAGCTTCCCTTGTAGTTTTCCCTTACAGATAGGATGGTGATCTTCCTTAAAAAATTCAAAAAATACTAAAACAAATCAATTTAAAATCAATTTCTATTTCTCTACCAAACAATGTAACTACCTATCAGTCTATATGTTTTTATTCCAATGACTGCTGATGTGCCACCTTCAGCAGTTGACTGCAAATGTGCCATATACAGTCTGAAGCTTTATATATCCCATGTACAATACAAAACAAACCAGTAAGTGGTATATCAGAAAAAAGTTTCACACCTCTTGCCCATATCTTTTCAACTAAGCTGCTTTGTAACCATCAATATGTCATGGAAGTAATAATCATTCTTACACTGCCTAGACAGCAAAGGAAAGGTATAGATTAAAATTTTTCATAAATAATACTCACACATTTATATATATAATAGAACCTTACCTAACCTAAATTCACCTGGTTCCCACAAGTTATCTCATTTTCAATATTACACGAATAAAAATTTTTATCATTATTATTATTTTGCTTTGTCGCTGTCTCCCGCATTAGCAAGGTAGCGCAAGGAAACAAACGAAAGAATGGCCCACCAACTCACACACACGTGTATACATACACGTCCACACACGCAAATATACATACCTATACATCTCAATGTACACATATATATATACACACACAGACATATACATATATACACATGTACATAATTCATATTGTCTGCCTTTATTTATTCCCATCGCCACCTCGCCAAACATGGAATAACAACCCCCTCCCCTCTCATGTGTGCGAGGTAGCGCTAGGAAAAGACAACAAAGGCCCCATTCGTTCACACTCAGTCTCTAGCTGTCATGTAATAATGCACCGAAACCACAGCTCCCTTTCCACATCCAGGCCCCACAGAACTTTCGATGGTTTACCCCAGACGCTTCACATGTCCTGCATGTTCAGGCTCCGATCACTCAAAATCTTTTTCACTCCATCTTTCCACCTCCAATTTGGTCTCCCACTTCTCCTCGTTCCCTCCACCTCTGACACATATATCCTCTTGGTCAATCTTTCCTCACTCATTCTCTCCATGTGACCAAACCATTTCAAAACACCCTCTTCTGCTCTCTCAACCACACTCTTTTTATTTCCACACATCTCTCTCACCCTTACATTACTTACTCGATCAAACCACCTCACACCACATATTGTCCTCAAACATCTCATTTCCAGCACATCCAACCTCCTGCGCACAACTCTATCCATAGCCCACGCCTCGCAACCATACAACATTGTTGGAACCACTATTCCTTCAAACATGCCCATTTTTGCTTTCCGAGATAATGTTCTCGACTTCCAAACATTCTTCAACGCTCCCAGAACTTTTGACCCCTCCCCCACCCTATGATTTACTTCTGCTTCCATGGTTCCATCCGCTGCCAGATCCACTCCCAGATATCTAAAACACTTCACTTCCTCCAGTTTTTCTCCATTGAAACTAACCTCCCAATTGACTTGACCCTAAACCCTACTGTACCTAATAACCTTGCTCTTATTCACATTTACTCTTAACTTTCTTCTTTCACACACTTTATCAGACTCAGTCACCAGCTTCTGCAGTTTCTCACATGAACCAGCCACCAGCGCTGTATCATCAGCGAACAACAACTGACTCACTTCCCAAGCTCTCTCATCCACAACAGACTTCATACTTGCCCCACTTTCCAAAACTCTTGCATTCACTTCCCTAACAACCCCATCCATAAACAAATTAAACAACCATGGAGACATCACACACTCCAGCCGCAAACCTACAATCACTGAGAACCAATCACTTTCCTCTCTTCCTACACGTACACATGCCTTACATCCTCTTTTCACTGCTTCTCTAACAACTTACCTTCCACACCATATATTCTTAATACATTCCACAGACAATCTCTATCAACTCTATCATATGCCTTCTCCAGATCCATAAATGCTACATACAAATCCATTTGCTTTTCTAGGTATTTCTCACACACATTCTTCAAAGCAAACACCTGATCCACACATCCTCTACCACTTCTGAAACCACACTGCTCTTCCCCAATCTGATGCTCTGTACATGCCTTCACCCTCTCAATCAATACCCTCCCATATAATTTACCAGGAATACTCACCAAACTTATACCTCTGTAATTTGAGCACTCACTCTTATCCCCTTTGCCTTTGTACAATGGCACTATGCACGCATTCCGCCAATCCTCAGGCACCTCACCACGAATCATACATTAAATAACCTTACCAACCAGTCAACAATACAGTCACCCCCTTTTTTAATAAATTACACTGCAATACCATCCAAACCTGCTGCCTTGCCAGCTTTCATCTTCCGCAAAGCTTTTACTACCTCATCTCTGTTTACCAAATCATTTTCCCTAACCCTCTCACTTTGCACACCATCTCAACAAAAACACCCTATATCTGCCACTCTATCATCAAACACATTCAACAAACCTTCAAAATACTCACTCCATCTCCTTCTCACATCACCACTACTTGTTATCACCTCCCAATTAGCCCCCTTCACTGAAGTTCCCATTTGCTCCCTTGTCTTACGCACTTTATTTACCTCTTTCCAAAACATCTTTTTATTCCCCCTAAAATCTAATGATACTCTCTCACCTCAACTCTCATTTGCCCTCTTTTTTACCTCTTGCACCTTTCTCTTGACCTCCTGCCTCTTTCTTTTATACATCTCCCACTCATTTGCATTTTTTCCCTGCAAAAAATCGTCCAAATGCCTCTCTCTTCTCTTTCACTATTAATCTTACTTCTTCATCCCACCACTCACTACCCTTTCTAATCAACCCACCTCCCACACTTCTCATGCCACAAGCATCTTTTGCGCAAGCCATCACTGCTTCCCTAAATACATCCCATTCCTCCCCCACTCCCCTTACCTCCTTTGTTCTCACCTTTTTCCATTCTGTACTCAGTCTCTCCTGGTACTTCCTCACACAAGTCTCCTTCCCAAGCTCACTTACTCTCACCACTCTCTTCACCCCAACATTCTCTCTTCTTTTCTGAAAACCCCTACAAATCTTCACCTTCACCTCCACAAGATAATGATCAGAAATCCCTCCAGTTGCACCTCTCGGCACATTAACATCCAAAAGTCTCGCTTTTGCGCGCCAATCAATTAACACGTAATCCAATAACGCCCTCTGGCCATCTCTCCTACTTACATACGTATACTTATGTATATCTTTCTTTTTAAACCAGGTATTCCCAATCACCAGTCCTTTTTCAGCACATAAATCTACAAGCTCTTCACCATTTCCATTTACAACACTGAACACCCCATGTATACCAATTATTCCCTCAACTGCCACATTACTTACCTTTGCATTCAAATCACCCATCACTATAACCCGGTCTTGTGCATCAAAACCACTAATACACTCATTCAACTTTAAGTTTTACCCATATCATTCTAGAATTTACTTTCTTACACTCTATCACAAACTCCCACAACTCCTGTTTCAGGAGTAGTGCTACTCCCTCCCTTGCTCTTGTCCTCCCACTAACCCCTGACTTTACTCCCAAGACATTCCCAAACCACTCTTCCCCTTTACCCTTGAGCATCGTTTCACTCAGAGCCAAAACATCCAGGTTCCTTTCCTCAAACATACTACCTATCTCTCCTTTAATCTCATCTTGGTTACATCCACACAAATTTAGACACCCCAATCTGAGCCTTCGAGGGGGATGAGCACTCCCCGTGTGACTCATTCTTCTGTTTCCCCTTTTAGAGAGTTAAAATACAAGGAGGGGAGGGTTTCTGGCCCCCCGCTCCAGAATAGAAATCATGGGTACTTATTATATAGGAATGCAGGCAGCATCACATCGAGACATTTTAGTGAACATTTACACCACATAACTCTTGGCTGCTGACTTTAATATTGATGATATTTTTTAACCGAAAGTGTAAATTACTATGATTTTTGGGTGCTGGGGTACTTAGACAAGGTTTTCATGGGTTTTCGTCATTTCTATAAGGATTTCACATACATTTACAAGGAAGTGAAGTGTTTTAGATATCTGGGAGTGGATCTGGCAGCGGATGGAACCATGGAAGCGGAAGTGGATCATAGGGTGGGGGAGGGGGCGAAAATTCTGGGAGCCTTGAAGAATGTGTGGAAGTCGAGAACATTATCTCGGAAAGCAAAAATGGGTATGTTTGAAGGAATAGTGGTTCCAACAATGTTGTATGGTTGCGAGGCGTGGGCTATGGATAGAGTTGTGCGCAGGAGGATGGATGTGCTGGAAATGAGATGTTTGAGGACAATGTGTGGTGTGAGGTGGTTTGATCGAGTGAGTAACGTAAGGGTAAGAGAGATGTGTGGAAATAAAAAGAGCGTGGTTGAGAGAGCAGAAGAGGGTGTTTTGAAGTGGTTTGGGCACATGGAGAGAATGAGTGAGGAAAGATTGACCAAGAGGATATATGTGTCGGAGGTGGAGGGAACGAGGAGAAGAGGGAGACCAAATTGGAGGTGGAAAGATGGAGTGAAAAAGATTTTGTGTGATCGGGGCCTGAACATGCAGGAGGGTGAAAGGAGGGCAAGGAATAGAGTGAATTGGAGCGATGTGGTATACCGGGGTTGACGTGCTGTCAGTAGATTGAATCAAGGCATGTGAAGCGTCTGGGGTAAACCATGGAAAGCTGTGTAGGTATGTATATTTGCGTGTGTGGACGTATGTATATACATGTGTATGGGGGGGGGGGTTGGGCCATTTCTTTCGTCTGTTTCCTTGCGCTACCTCGCAAACGCGGTTGACAGCGACAAAGTATAATAAATATAAAATAAATATTACAATATCTAATTCTAAATTCTCTCTGATCTTTATAGCCCTAGCTCTTAACATTCGTCATCACAAGATAAATACGAAAAAAAAATGCCCCAAATCTTGATTTCACTCTTAATGCAGATCTAAGATTTACATGTGATATCATTGAAATTTTCTACTGATTGATGTGGTGTGATTAATGTGAAACACTTTTATTTTATGAAGCAAGGAAACTCACACGAGTATCCATACTTAACCTATACATTTCTCACCTCTACCAGTGGCACCCAACGAGGTGCATACTCGTATGCAGGAAGTTCAACCATTGACGAGGACTCCATTTCTCTTGACTTAAAATTTAGCAAAATTCCTTATCGTTTTAACCACTATAACACGAATTGACCTCTTGACATTCTCTTCCAACTTTATGCTGTCACTTTCTGTTCAGTTTATTTATTAATGATTACACTACAAGTCATTCCTTTAATGATCATCATTGTAAACTACTTGGTGGAGTCCTCCCGGTGGGTTAGGCCGTGGCAACAGTTGCAGTAGTTATATCCCTCTGAGGCCTGTTAACATTTTTAACAGGGCTGTTAACATTTGTGCTAAGAGCCTGGTGCTCTAGAGTAGCCTGAGTTTGTCCTGTGTTGAGATTACAAGATGAATCCAAGTGCACAGTACTACGAGTTGCTTTGTTCAGGTAGACGTACAGATGTCAACAATAATAGAACAAGTTGAAACCGTTCGCATACAGATAAATCCAGCTTCATCCGGATTTTAAGGAATAAACTAAAGATAGGGATTCTTTTACCAAGATATTGCGACAGGTGGATCAGCTGATACAATTATTTCTATTTGTTCATCTTCAATTTATGTCTGGATTCATAGAGTATCCCTAAAAAAAGAATAAAATATTTGCAGATATCCAGTCATGCAGATATCAACTCTGATGGATGACAGGACCAATTCTTAGCTCGTTAAGTCCAAAGGGATGTCAATGAGTTCTTACCTGTCATTTAAGTACAAGGAAAAATGCTGGGTCAGTAGAATCAAGCCAACAATATATCACGGATTTCTGTCCACCAACGGCTGCCTCCCGTGCCAGCTAGCAACTTTTGAAAACTGGTTAGCACCAATAGAGAAAGGGTACAACAGTGACACAAAATCATCTAAGTGCATTCGATACTATGTACTCCACAGATGGTTGATCCATGAATTAAGATCATACGATGTTCAGCTCAAAGAGTAATAAACCGGACTGAGAATTACCCAACAAGAAAAAAGGGTGGGTTTCGGTTCATGGTATGAACTCAGTCTTAACTGGGGGAGACAGTGGAGTGCCACACGTATCTGCTTTTGGGTCCTACCTAGTTTTTGACATGTGAATAACATAGCTGAAGTTTTGAAATACCTTGCAAAGCTGCTCGCAAATGACACCAGAACATCACAAATGATATGGACAGTGAGCCAGTAGTGCTCTTCCCGTTGTTGTTGTCGGATATTGCCAAGATAGAGAAGTACAAATAAATATACAAAACTAGGGACTTACTTGGTCAGAATCCAGTTATGCCCAACCCCCAGCGCCATCTATACTACTACAGGAAAACTTGGACAAACTCATCAGCTGGTCGAGAGACTGGCTTTTAAAATTCCATGCGATGGAAAAGCATAAGGATGCACATTACAAGAGGATATGAGAAATGAGAAAGTCAGCCCTTCCAATGGCAGAGTTGAGGGACCCATCAGTGCAGTATATTCCTCTTTTTCCTCATATACATTGGTATTTGCTGAGATTCAGAAACTAAATCACTGATGTTCGAATCCATCGTCAAAAATTCTATCTCCTTCATGCCTTCATTAACGTACCAGTGTAGACGAACTACTTGGCTTGAGATGAAAAGTAGATACCATCCATAATCATCCTAGGGTATATTACACACACCACTTTCTCAAGTTGTTTGGGATGAACTCTTATGTTCGGCCAGTTAGCGATACGTCATGGCTTTCGACGAAACCGCTCATGTCTCACAACTACGCTGGATTTCTTTCATGATATGATATAATGAGAGTAAAGCAGATGACGTCCTCTATGTAGATTTTAAGAAATCATTCAACAAAGTCCTGCGTCAAAGATTCCTAGCCAGAATTATAAGGTTAGACTTTGATTAAGTGGCCGTACAGAAAAAAGTAGTGATTGATGGTCCAGCCTCATGATGATCAGACGTAACAAGTGGTGTGCCACAGGGACCAGTCTTAGGACCAACTCGCTCATTTATGTCAGTGACAATGAGAACAGGCCACATTGGAAGATATCACAATTCCCATACAATACTGACCATGGAAATAAATCTACAGCAGAAATTGAACTTCTACATCTTCAAACTGATGGATTGGACTGTCAGGGGGTAAATCAATTTTAACATAGGCAGATGTAACGTTTTACAGGACGATAGTAAAAATGAGAGGTCAAGCTGCGATGTGCTTTTTGCTGACCTTCAAGATATATAGATGAATTACTTGCAACAGTAACTGGTGACCCACATCAGTAACTGGTAACCTAAAGACAAGAAAGCAGTGCGCAGATGCTATAAAAGAGCAAACAAGATTCTTGGATTCACAGATAGGGCTTTAGAACTGAAGTCTGAAATAATCCTCTTCCTTAACAATTCACTTGTGCATCCCCCTCTTCAAATACTATCTTCAGTTTTGGTCACCCTACTTAAGAAAAAAGACATAGAATGGAAAGAGTACAATGGGGAGTAACTCATACGATTCTCGGACTAAGATACAAGAGAAAACATGAGACCGAGCGAGATAACTTAAACTTAGCTCATAAATGGGAGGGCTTTGAGATTACCTAATACAAGTGTTTCAAGTTTTCAAATGCTTTGAAAATCTTGATCTAAGATGCTTGGTCTATCACTCGTAGTAATGGATATAAACACGAGAGTAATTGTTTCAATCGAAATGCAGAGAAGTCCTTTTCCTTCAGCAGAATTATTGACGTGGAATGAATTACTAATTAGGGTAATTGATATCATCACCATTTTTACGTTGAAGAATAGACTTGGTAAGTACTTTGCTTCAAGTTTACGATAGACATTGTACAGTCTAAGTTTCGCGAATAATTTAAGGATATTTCTCTCGTAATCATCTGTATGACTCTCTATTCTTACCACAGTAATCTCTGAGATTCTGAACTCCTGAACTGTCACAAACAGCCTCATTACGACCCATTAGTTCGTTGCTGTTTGAATTCCTTTGTATGTCTACATTATTTTTATACTGGGCCACGGAAGATAGCCGATGTAGTGAGGAAGGGGCCTGAAGGAGGGTCACAAGCAACCTTCATGTTCCTGGTAATTAGTATTTGATGAATCCGCAAAGACATAGGGAGAGATGGACACGTCTGGCAGCTTCGAACAGTGAGTGAGTCAAACCCGTCCATGGAGAAGCGATGATGAGGAACGGACACCATGTTCACCTCCTTAAGAATGCTCATCTGGCTTGAGAACCGAAGGTAAGTGTTCACATCAGACACAGTTCGGGACACCAGATGGTTCAGGTTGACGTAGGCAGGTGCGGGAAGGTTCACTGTTCTGAAGCAGGTATTATACAGAGCTTCGTCGTCAACATAGAGCACTTCGCCTGTGTTTCCGGTAAGTTGATGGAATGATAAGGGTGTGTTGTGAGGCTCATCATGAGATACCTGAAATAGAATGAACTGAGTTATTTGATTCTACGTACCTATTCATCATGTATTTACTAAATGGAAATATTTCAACAGATAGGAAAGGTGGCATCGTTTTCAAACGCCAAACATGAACATTCTACCTTTAGAGGAGGTACGACAGAGAATGTGTTGAGAACACTGTGTGGATATTGATCACGCATCTTAAAGAGGAATGGGCTCAACCCTAAGCTGGTGTCACTGAAGAGAGTGTGTGTCAGCTGGAGTGCTTGTGGGCACTCGTGGTTCACACACTGCCTGCGTATCACATCCAGCTCCGGGACGGCCAGATCAGCGCCAACTGTGTGTTGTCCCTTGGCCCAGTTGTTCTCGGTGCCTCTCAGACCTGCAGAAACGTAGTAACCAATAAGGAAGAGTTGTGTCTTGCCACACGCAATATATATGCAGCTATTTCTAAGGTGTTCTTTATCCAAATTAAGGAACTGCTAAAGCAGCATCAGTATATTATGGAAATTATGATCCATATTTGATTAGAGATGTTTATTTGAGTAATGGTAAGAAGGAAATGTACAGGTGGAAGCTTTCGTTACTGGAGAGTTTTCTTTTAAACATTTGAACTGATTGTAACACCACTTTTCCTGAAAACAGTTGATTGGCTATACATCCAAAACATACATACTGGACTTACATTTGTCTGAGGAGAAGAGCTCTCCAAGAGTTCCAACCCACAGGGAATCCAGTGAGCTTGGCATACTGAACATATCGTTGTCCAAGAAAAAAAGCTTTCCAACAGCTCTCATGGGACCCAGTGGGCTTGGATCCAGCTCCACTAGGACAGAACGAGGAACGTACCTGGAAGGATCAAGAAGATCCAGGAACCACTTGGGTCAGCGAAGGCAACGTGTCAGTGTTTTGCACAATATTTTATTGAGGCTGAAACAGCGGATCATTTCCAGTATGGGGAGCTCAGTATGTTGCTCTCAAGTAAATCATAAGTCCTAGATCTATTGATTAAAGTGAATGTGATCGTTTCCGTTTTTCGTATGAAGCATATTGAGAGGAAAAGTTTAAAACCACTAAAAAGCTTTACATTTGTGAACACTAATAAAAAAAGAACCTATGGAATTAATACAGGGAGAATACAAGCCTAGAAATTCATGTTTCGAATGTCTAAAGTTATGGAAACAAACATGGTTCTTCCCACACAGACCCATCACCCATGCTGCTGTTTTTGAGTTTCTGTTTTGTTCCAGTCTCAACTTGCCTCGGTGAGACCCAGTGATCTGATGTAGTTTAAATTCCATTGTATGCCATTGTAAACAATCGGAAATACTTGTTTACTAATGGCGTCTTAGCTACGTCTCTTCCTTGTATATCAAACTGACTGTTCTACGTCTTTTATCTCATTCTTGTATCTCCCCTGACGATGTGATATTACACGAATGTCCACTTGGGAACTTATCGTGTTTCATTTTCTTCCTGGTTATCAGCAAATATAATTGAATATATTTAAGTTAGACTGAGTAGAACAAGTCACTCCTATTACTGAATCGCGACCGTTTTATTGTATATAAAGGTATAAACATCCAGTAATATATATGTGGATGGTATTCCATGTGTGGCGAGGTGGCGATGGGAATGAATAAAGGCAGACAGTGTGAATTGTGTGCATGGGTATATATGTATGTGTCTGTGTGTGTATATATATGTGTACATTGAGATGTATAGGTATGTATATTTGCGTGTGTGGACGTGTATGTATATACATGTGTATGGGGGTGGGTTGGGCCATTTCTTTCGTCTGTTTCCTTGCCCTACCTCGCAAACGCGGGAGACAGCGACAAAGCAAAATGAATATATATATATATATATATATATATATATATATATATATATATATATATATATATATATATATATATTTATTTATTATATTTATTATACTTTGTCGCTGTCTCCCGCGTTTGCGAGGTAGCGCAAGGAAACAGACGAAAGAAACGGCCCAACCCCCCCCACACACATGTATATACATACGTCCACACACGCAAATATACATACCTACACAGCTTTCCATGGTTTACCCCAGACGCCCCACACGCCCCGATTCAATCCACCGACAGCACGTCAACCCCGGTATACCACATCGCTCCACCTCACTCTATTCCCCGCCCTCCCCCCATATATATATATATATATATATATATATATATATATATATATATATATATATGGTGTGGGAGGCAAGTTGTTAGAAGCAGTGAAAAGTTTTTATCGAGGATGTAAGGCATGTGTACGTGTAGGAAGAGAGGAAAGTGATTGGTTCTCAGTGAATGTAGGTTTGCGGCAGGGGTGTGTGATGTCTCCATGGTTGTTTAATTTGTTTATGGATGGGGTTGTTAGGGAGGTAAATGCAAGAGTCCTGGAAAGAGGGGCAAGTATGAAGTCTGTTGGGGATGAGAGAGCTTGGGAAGTGAGTCAGTTGTTGTTCGCTGATGATACAGCGCTGGTGGCTGATTCATGTGAGAAACTGCAGAAGCTGGTGACTGAGTTTGGTAAAGTGTGTGGAAGAAGAAAGTTAAGAGTAAATGTGAATAAGAGCAAGGTTATTAGGTACAGTAGGGGTGAGGGTCAAGTCAATTGGGAGGTGAGTTTGAATGGAGAAAAACTGGAGGAAGTGAAGTGTTTTAGATATCTGGGAGTGGATCTGTCAGCGGATGGAACCATGGAAGCGGAAGTGGATCATAGGGTGGGGGAGGGGGCGAAAATTTTGGGAGCCTTGAAAAATGTGTGGAAGTCGAGAACATTATCTCGGAAAGCAAAAATGGGTATGTTTGAAGGAATAGTGGTTCCAACAATGTTGTATGGTTGCGAGGCGTGGGCTATGGATAGAGATGTGCGCAGGAGGATGGATGTGCTGGAAATGAGATGTTTGAGGAAAATGTGTAGTGTGAGGTGGTTTGATCGAGTAAGTAACGTAAGGGTAAGAGAGATGTGTGGAAATAAAAAGAGCGTGGTTGAGAGAGCAGAAGAGGGTGTTTTGAAATGGTTTGGGCACATGGAGAGAATGAGTGAGGAAAGATTGACCAAGAGGATATATGTGTCGGAGGTGGAGGGAACGAGGAGAAGAGGGAGACCAAATTGGAGGTGGAAAGATGGAGTGAAAAAGATTTTGTGTGATCGGGGCCTGAACATGCAGGAGGGTGAAAGGAGGGCAAGGAATAGAGTGAATTGGAGCGATGTGGTATACCGGGGTTGACGTGCTGTCAGTGGATTGAAGCAGGGCATGTGAAGCGTCTGGGGTAAACCATGGAAAGCTGTGTAGGTATGTATATTTGCGTGTGTGGACGTGTGTATGTACATGTGTATGGGGGGGGGTTGGGCCATTTCTTTCGTCTGTTTCCTTGCGCTACCTCGCAAACGCGGGACACAGCGACAAAGTATAAAAAAAAAAAAAAAAAGAATATATATATATATATATATATATATATATATATATATATATATATATATATATATATATATATGTATATATATATATATATATATTTATATTTTTATTTATTATACTTTGTCGCTGTCTCCCGCGTTTGCGAGGTAGCGCAAGGAAACAGACAAAAGAAATGGCCCAACCCCCCCCCATACACATGTACATACATACGTCCACACACGCAAATATACATACCTACACAGCTTTCCATGGTTTACCCCAGACGCTTCACATGCCCTGCTTCAATCCACTGACAGCACGTCAACCCCGGTATACCACATCGCTCCAATTCACTCTATTCCTTGCCCTCCTTTCACCCTCCTGCATGTTCAGGCCCCGATCACACAAAATCTTTTTCACTCCATCTTTCCACCTCCAATTTGGTCTCCCTCTTCTCCTTGTTCCCTCCACCTCCGACACATATATCCTCTTGGTCAATCTTTCCTCACTCATCCTCTCCATGTGCCCAAACCACTTCAAAACACCCTCTTCTGCTCTCTCAACCACGCTCTTTTTATTTCCACACATCTCTCTCACCCTTACGTTACTCACTCGATCAAACCACCTCACACCACACATTGTCCTCAAACATCTCATCTCCAGCACATCCATCCTCCTGCGCACAACTCTATCCATAGCCCACGCCTCGCAACCATACAACATTGTTGGAACCACTATTCCTTCAAACATACCCATTTTTGCTTTCCGAGATAATGTTCTCGACTTCCACACATTCTTCAAGGGCCCCAGGATTTTCGCCCCCTCCCCCACCCTATGATCCACTTCCGCTTCCATGGTTCCATCCGCTGCCAGATCCACTCCCAGATATCTAAAACACTTCACTTCCTCCAGTTTTTCTCCATTCAAACTCACCTCCCAATTGACTTGACCCATAACCCTACTGTACCTAATAACCTTGCTCTTATTCACATTTACTCTTAACTTTCTTCTTCCACACACTTTTCCAAACTCAGTCACCAGCTTCTGCAGTTTCTCACATGAATCAGCCACCAGCGCTGTATCATCAGCGAACAACAACTGACTCACTTCCCAAGCTCTCTCATCCCCAACAGACTTCATACTTGCCCCTCTTTCCAAAACTCTTGCATTTACCTCCCTAACAACCCCATCCATAAACAAATTAAACAACCATGGAGACATCACACACCCCTGCCGCAAACCTACATTCACTGAGAACCAATCACTTTCCTCTCTTCCTACACGTACACATGCCTTACATCCTCGATAAAAACTTTTCACTGCTTCTAACAACTTTCCTCCCACACCATATATTCTTAATACCTTCCACAGAGCATCTCTATCAACTCTATCATATGCCTTCTCCAGATCCAGATCCATAAATGTAAGGCATGTGTACGTGTAGGAAGAGAGGAAAGTGATTGGTTCTCAGTGAATGTAGGTTTGCGGCAGGGGTGTGTGATGTCTCCATGGTTGTTTAATTTGTTTATGGATGGGGTTGTTAGGGAGGTAAATGCAAGAGTCTTGGAAAGAGGGGCAAGTATGAAGTCTGTTGGGGATGAGAGAGCTTGGGAAGTGAGTCAGTTGTTGTTCGCTGATGATACAGCGCTGGTGGCTGATTCATGTGAGAAACTGCAGAAGCTGGTGACTGAGTTTGGTAAAGTGTGTGGAAGAAGAAAGTTAGGAGTAAATGTGAATAAGAGCAAGGTTATTAGGTACAGTAGGGTTGAGGGTCAAGTCAATTGGGAGGTGAGTTTGAATGGAGAAAAACTGGAGGAAGTGAAGTGTTTTAGATATCTGGGAGTGGATCTGTCAGCGGATGGAACCATGGAAGCGGAAGTGGATCATAGGGTGGGGGAGGGGGCGAAAATTTTGGGAGCCTTGAAAATGTGTGGAAGTCGAGAACATTATCTCGGAAAGCAAAAATGGGTATGTTTGAAGGAATAGTGGTTCCAACAATGTTGTATGGTTGCGAGGCGTGGGCTATGGATAGAGTTGTGCGCAGGAGGATGGATGTGCTGGAAATGAGATGTTTGAGGACAATGTGTGGTGTGAGGTGGTTTGATCGAGTAAGTAACGTAAGGGTAAGAGAGATGTGTGGAAATAAAAAGAGCGTGGTTGAGAGAGCAGAAGAGGGTGTTTTGAAATGGTTTGGGCACATGGAGAGAATGAGTGAGGAAAGATTGACCAAGAGGATATATGTGTCGGAGGTGGAGGGAACGAGGAGAAGAGGGAGACCAAATTGGAGGTGGAAAGATGGAGTGAAAAAGATTTTGTGTGATCGGGGCCTGAACATGCAGGAGGGTGAAAGGAGGGCAAGGAATAGAGTGAATTGGAGCGATGTGGTATACAGGGGTTGACGTGCTGTCAGTGGATTGAATCAAGGCATGTGAAGCGTCTGGGGTAAACCATGGAAAGCTGTGTAGGTATGTATATTTGCGTGTGTGGACGTGTGTATGTACATGTGTATGGGGGGGGGTTGGGCCATTTCTTTCGTCTGTTTCCTTGCGCTACCTCGCAAACGCGGGAGACAGCGACAAAGTAAAAAAAAAAAAAAAAATATATATATATATATATATATATATATATATATATATATATATATATATATATATATATATATATATATATATATATTTTTTTTTTTTTTTTTTTATACTTTGTCGCTGTCTCCCGCGTTTGCGAGGTAGCGCAAGGAAACAGACGAAAGAAATGGCCCAACCCCCCCCCCCATACACATGTACATACACACGTCCACACACGCAAATATACATACCTACACAGCTTTCCATGGTTTACCCCAGACGCTTCACATGCCTTGCTTCAATCCACTGACAGCACGTCAACCCCTGTATACCACATCGACTCCAATTCACTCTATTCCTTGCCCTCCTTTCACCCTCCTGCATGTTCAGGCCCCGATCACACAAAATCTTTTTCACTCCATCTTTCCACCTCCAATTTGGTCTCCCTCTTCTCCTCGTTCCCTCCACCTCCGACACATATATCCTCTTGGTCAATCTCTCCTCACTCATTCTCTCCATGTGCCCAAACCATTTCAAAACACCCTCTTCTGCTCTCTCAACCACGCTCTTTTTATTTCCACACATCTCTCTTACCCTTACGTTACTTACTCGATCAAACCACCTCACACCACACATTGTCCTCAAACATCTCATTTCCAGCACATCCATCCTCCTGCGCACATCTCTATCCATAGCCCACGCCTCGCAACCATACAACATTGTTGGAACCACTATTCCTCAAACATACCCATTTTTGCTTTCCGAGATAATGTTCTCGACTTCCACACATTTTTCAAGGCTCCCAAAATTTTCGCCCCCTCCCCCACCCTATGATCCACTTCCGCTTCCATGGTTCCATCCGCTGACAGATCCACTCCCAGATATCTAAAACACTTCACTTCCTCCAGTTTTTCTCCATTCAAACTCACCTCCCAATTGACTTGACCCTCACCCCTACTGTACCTAATAACCTTGCTCTTATTCACATTTACTCTCAACTTTCTTCTTCCACACACTTTACCAAACTCAGTCACCAGCTTCTGCAGTTTCTCACATGAATCAGCCACCAGCGCTGTATCATCAGCGAACAACAACTGACTCACTTCCCAAGCTCTCTCATCCCCAACAGACTTCATACTTGCCCCTCTTTCCAGGACTCTTGCATTTACCTCCCTTACAACCCCATCCATAAACAAATTAAACAACCATG
Organism: Panulirus ornatus; assembly: GCF_036320965.1. NCBI lineage: Eukaryota > Metazoa > Arthropoda > Malacostraca > Decapoda > Palinuridae > Panulirus > Panulirus ornatus. Next base: position 13,495,908 of record NC_092247.1, on the reverse strand, counting down.
GAGACATCACACACCCCTGCCGCAAACCTACATTCACTGAGAACCAATCACTTTCCTCTCTTCCTACACGTACACATGCCTTACATCCTCGATAAAAACTTTTCACTGCTTCTAACAACTTTCCTCCCACACCATATATTCTTAATACCTTCCACAGAGCATCTCTATCAACTCTATCATATGCCTTCTCCAGATCCAGATCCATAAATGTAAGGCATGTGTACGTGTAGGAAGAGAGGAAAGTGATTGGTTCTCAGTGAATGTAGGTTTGCGGCAGGGGTGTGTGATGTCTCCATGGTTGTTTAATTTGTTTATGGATGGGGTTGTTAGGGAGGTAAATGCAAGAGTCTTGGAAAGAGGGGCAAGTATGAAGTCTGTTGGGGATGAGAGAGCTTGGGAAGTGAGTCAGTTGTTGTTCGCTGATGATACAGCGCTGGTGGCGGATTCATGTGAGAAACTGCAGAAGCTGGTGACGGAGTTTGGTAAAGTGTGTGGAAGAAGAAAGTTAAGAGTAAATGTGAATAAGAGCAAGGTTATTAGGTACAGTAGGGTTGAGGGTCAAGTCAATTGGGAGGTGAGTTTGAATGGTGAAAAACTGGAGGAAGTGAAGTGTTTTAGATATCTGGGAGTGGATCTGTCAGCGGATGGAACCATGGAAGCGGAAGTGGATCATAGGGTGGGGGAGGGGGCGAAAATTTTGGGAGCCTTGAAAAATGTGTGGAAGTCGAGAACATTATCCCGGAAAGCAAAAATGGGTATGTTTGAAGGAATAGTAGTTCCAACAATGTTGTATGGTTGCGAGGCGTGGGCTATGGATAGAGTTGTGCGCAGGAGGATGGATGTGCTGGAAATGAGATGTTTGAGGACAATGTGTGGTGTGAGGTGGTTTGATCGAGTAAGTAACGTAAGGGTAAGAGAGATGTGTGGAAATAAAAAGAGCGTGGTTGAGAGAGCAGAAGAGGGTGTTTTAAATGGTTTGGGCACATGGAGAGAATGAGTGAGGAAAGATTGACCAAGAGGATATATGTGTCGGAGGTGGAGGGAACGAGGAGAAGAGGGAGACCAAATTGGAGGTGGAAAGATGGAGTGAAAAAGATTTTGTGTGATCGGGGCCTGAACATGCAGGAGGGTGAAAGGAGGGCAAGGAATAGAGTGAATTGGAGCGATGTGGTATACAGGGGTTGACGTGCTGTCAGTGGATTGAATCAAGGCATGTGAAGCGTCCGGGGTAAACCATGGAAAGCTGTGTAGGTATGTATATTTGTGTGTGTGGACGTGTGTATGTACATGTGTATGGGGGGGGGTTGGGCCATTTCTTTCGTCTGTTTCCTTGCGCTACCTTGCAAACGCGGGAGACAGCGACAAAGTAAAAAAAAAAAAAAAAATATATATATATATATATATATATATATATATATATATATATATATATATATATATATATATATATATATATATTTTCTTTTTTTTTTTTTTAATACTTTGTCGCTGTCTCCCGCGTTTGCGAGGTAGCGCAAGGAAACAGACGAAAGAAATGGCCCCACCCCCCCCCCCCCATACACATGTACATACACACGTCCACACACGCAAATATACATACCTACACAGCTTTCCATGGTTTACCCCAGACGCTTCACATGCCTTGCTTCAATCCACTGACAGCACGTCAACCCCTGTATACCACATGACTCCAATTCACTCTATTTCTTGCCCTCCTTTCACCCTCCTGCATGTTCAGGCCCCGATCACACAAAATCTTTTTCACTCCATCTTTCCACCTCCAATTTGGTCTCCCTCTTCTCCTCGTTCCCTCCACCTCCGACACATATATCCTCTTGGTCAATCTCTCCTCACTCATTCTCTCCATGTGCCCAAACCATTTCAAAACACCCTCTTCTGCTCTCTCAACCACGCTCTTTTTATTTCCACACATCTCTCTCACCCTTACGTTACTTACTCGATCAAACCACCTCACACCACACATTGTCCTCAAACATCTCATTTCCAGCACATCCATCCTCCTGCGCACATCTCTATCCATAGCCCACGCCTCGCAACCATACAACATTGTTGGAACCACTATTCCCTCAAACATACCCATTTTTGCTTTCCGAGATAATGTTCTCGACTTCCACACATTTTTCAAGGCTCCCAAAATTTTCGCCCCCTCCCCCACCCTATGATCCACTTCCGCTTCCATCGTTCCATCCGCTGACAGATCCACTCCCAGATATCTAAAACACTTCACTTCCTCCAGTTTTTCTCCATTCAAACTCACCTCCCAATTGACTTGACCCTCACCCCTACTGTACCTAATAACCTTGCTCTTATTCACATTTACTCTCAACTTTCTTCTTCCACACACTTTACCAAACTCAGTCACCAGCTTCTGCAGTTTCTCACATGAATCAGCCACCAGCGCTGTATCATCAGCGAACAACAACTGACTCACTTCCCAAGCTCTCTCATCCCCAACAGACTTCATACTTGCCCCTCTTTCCAGGACTCTTGCATTTACCTCCCTTACAACCCCATCCATAAACAAATTAAACAACCATGGAGACATCACACACCCCTGCCGCAAACCTACATTCACTGAGAACCAATCACTTTCCTCTCTTCCTACACGTACACATGCCTTACATCCTCGATAAAAACTTTTCACTGCTTCTAACAACTTGCCTCCCACACCATATATTCTTAATACCTTCCACAGAGCATCTCTATCAACTCTATCATATGCCTTCTCCAGATCCAGATCCATAAATGTAAGGCATGTGTACGTGTAGGAAGAGAGGAAAGTGATTGGTTCTCAGTGAATGTAGGTTTGCGGCAGGGGTGTGTGATGTCTCCATGGTTGTTTAATTTGTTTATGGATGGGGTTGTTAGGGAGGTAAATGCAAGAGTCTTGGAAAGAGGGGCAAGTATGAAGTCTGTTGGGGATGAGAGAGCTTGGGAAGTGAGTCAGCTGTTGTTCGCTGATGATACAGCGCTGGTGGCGGATTCATGTGAGAAACTGCAGAAGCTGGTGACGGAGTTTGGTAAAGTGTGTGGAAGAAGAAAGTTAAGAGTAAATGTGAATAAGAGCAAGGTTATTAGGTACAGTAGGGTTGAGGGTCAAGTCAATTGGGAGGTGAGTTTGAATGGTGAAAAACTGGAGGAAGTGAAGTGTTTTAGATATCTGGGAGTGGATCTGTCAGCGGATGGAACCATGGAAGCGGAAGTGGATCATAGGGTGGGGGAGGGGGCGAAAATTTTGGGAGCCTTGAAAAATGTGTGGAAGTCGAGAACATTATCCCGGAAAGCAAAAATGGGTATGTTTGAAGGAATAGTAGTTCCAACAATGTTGTATGGTTGCGAGGCGTGGGCTATGGATAGAGTTGTGCGCAGGAGGATGGATGTGCTGGAAATGAGATGTTTGAGGACAATGTGTGGTGTGAGGTGGTTTGATCGAGTAAGTAACGTAAGGGTAAGAGAGATGTGTGGAAATAAAAAGAGCGTGGTTGAGAGAGCAGAAGAGGGTGTTTTAAAATGGTTTGGGCACATGGAGAGAATGAGTGAGGAAAGATTGACCAAGAGGATATATGTGTCGGAGGTGGAGGGAACGAGGAGAAGAGGGAGACCAAATTGGAGGTGGAAAGATGGAGTGAAAAAGATTTTGTGTGATCGGGGCCTGAACATGCAGGAGGGTGAAAGGAGGGCAAGGAATAGAGTGAATTGGAGCGATGTGGTATACAGGGGTTGACGTGCTGTCAGTGGATTGAATCAAGGCATGTGAAGCGTCCGGGGTAAACCATGGAAAGCTGTGTAGGTATGTATATTTGTGTGTGTGGACGTGTGTATGTACATGTGTATGGGGGGGGGTTGGGCCATTTCTTTCGTCTGTTTCCTTGCGCTACCTTGCAAACGCGGGAGACAGCGACAAAGTAAAAAAAAAAAAAAAAATATATATATATATATATATATATATATATATATATATATATATATATATATATATATATATATATATATATTTTCTTTTTTTTTTTTTTATACTTTGTCGCTGTCTCCCGCGTTTGCGAGGTAGCGCAAGGAAACAGACGAAAGAAATGGCCCAACCCCCCCCCCCCCCATACACATGTACATACACACGTCCACACACGCAAATATACATACCTACACAGCTTTCCATGGTTTACCCCAGACGCTTCACATGCCTTGCTTCAATCCACTGACAGCACGTCAACCCCTGTATACCACATGACTCCAATTCACTCTATTTCTTGCCCTCCTTTCACCCTCCTGCATGTTCAGGCCCCGATCACACAAAATCTTTTTCACTCCATCTTTCCACCTCCAATTTGGTCTCCCTCTTCTCCTCGTTCCCTCCACCTCCGACACATATATCCTCTTGGTCAATCTCTCCTCACTCATTCTCTCCATGTGCCCAAACCATTTCAAAACACCCTCTTCTGCTCTCTCAACCACGCTCTTTTTATTTCCACACATCTCTCTCACCCTTACGTTACTTACTCGATCAAACCACCTCACACCACACATTGTCCTCAAACATCTCATTTCCAGCACATCCATCCTCCTGCGCACATCTCTATCCATAGCCCACGCCTCGCAACCATACAACATTGTTGGAACCACTATTCCCTCAAACATACCCATTTTTGCTTTCCGAGATAATGTTCTCGACTTCCACACATTTTTCAAGGCTCCCAAAATTTTCGCCCCCTCCCCCACCCTATGATCCACTTCCGCTTCCATGGTTCCATCCGCTGACAGATCCACTCCCAGATATCTAAAACACTTCACTTCCTCCAGTTTTTCTCCATTCAAACTCACCTCCCAATTGACTTGACCCTCACCCCTACTGTACCTAATAACCTTGCTCTTATTCACATTTACTCTCAACTTTCTTCTTCCACACACTTTACCAAACTCAGTCACCAGCTTCTGCAGTTTCTCACATGAATCAGCCACCAGCGCTGTATCATCAGCGAACAACAACTGACTCACTTCCCAAGCTCTCTCATCCCCAACAGACTTCATACTTGCCCCTCTTTCCAGGACTCTTGCATTTACCTCCCTTACAACCCCATCCATAAACAAATTAAACAACCATGGAGACATCACACACCCCTGCCGCAAACCTACATTCACTGAGAACCAATCACTTTCCTCTCTTCCTACACGTACACATGCCTTACATCCTCGATAAAAACTTTTCACTGCTTCTAACAACTTTCCTCCCACACCATATATTCTTAATACCTTCCACAGAGCATCTCTATCAACTCTATCATATGCCTTCTCCAGATCCATAAATGCTACATACAAATCCATTTGCTTTTCTAAGTATTTCTCACATACATTCTTCAAAGCAAACACCTGATCCACACATCCTCTACCACTTCTGAAACCGCACTGCTCTTCCCCAATCTGATGCTCTGTACATGCCTTCACCCTCTCAATCAATACCCTCCCATGTAATTTACCAGGAATACTCAACAAACTTATACCTCTGTAATTTGAGCACTCACTCTTATCCCCTTTGCCTTTGTACAATGGCACTATGCACGCATTCCGCCAATCCTCAGGCACCTCACCATGAGTCATACATACATTAAATAACCTTACCAACCAGTCAACAATACAGTCACCCCCTTTCTTAATAAATTCCACTGCAATACCATCCAAACCTGCTGCCTTGCCGGCTTTCATCTTCCGCAAAGCTTTTACTACCTCTTCTCTGTTTACCAAATCATTTTCCCTAACCCTCTCACTTTGCACACCACCTCGACCAAAACACCCTATATCTGCCACTCTGACATCAGACACATTCAACAAACCTTCAAAATACTCATTCCATCTCCTTCTCACATCACCGCTACTTGTTATCACCTCCCCATTTACGCCCTTCACTGAAGTTCCCATTTGCTCCCTTGTCTTACGCACCCTATTTACCTCCTTCCAGAACATCTTTTTATTCTCCCTAAAATTTACTGATAGTCTCTCACCCCAACTCTCATTTGCCCTTTTTTTCACCTCTTGCACCTTTCTCTTGACCTCCTGTCTCCTTCTTTTATACTTCTCCCACTCAATTGCATTTTTTCCCTGCAAAAATCGTCCAAATGCCTCTCTCTTCTCTTTCACTAATACTCTTACTTCTTCATCCCACCACTCACTACCCTTTCTAAACAGCCCACCTCCCACTCTTCTCATGCCACAAGCATCTTTTGCGCAATCCATCACTGATTCCCTAAATACATCCCATTCCTCCCCCACTCCCCTTACTTCCATTGTTCTCACCTTTTTCCATTCTGTACACAGTCTCTCCTGGTACTTCCCCACACAGGTCTCCTTCCCAAGCTCACTTACTCTCACCACCTTCTTCACCCCAACATTCACTCCTCTTTTCTGAAAACCCATACTAATCTTCACCTTAGCCTCCACAAGATAATGATCAGACATCCCTCCAGTTGCACCTCTCAGCACATTAACATCCAAAAGTCTCTCTTTCGCACGCCTGTCAATTAACACGTAATCCAATAACGCTCTCTGGCCATCTCTCCTACTTACATAAGTATACTTATGTATATCTCGCTTTTTAAACCAGGTATTCCCAATCATCAGTCCTTGTGGAGGCGAAGGTGAAGATTTATAGAGGTTTTCAGAAAGGAAGAGGGAATGTTGGGGTGAAGAGAGTGGTGAGAGTAAGTGAGCTTGGGAAGGAGACTTGTGTGAGGAAGTACCAGGAGAGACTGAGTGCAGAATGGAAAAAGGTGAGAACAAAGGAGGTAAGGGGAGTGGGGGAGGAATGGGATGTATTTAGGGAAGCAGTGATGGCTTGCGCAAAAGATGCTTGTGGCATGAGAAGCGTGGGAGGTGGGCAGATTAGAAAGGGTAGTGAGTGGTGGGATGAAGAAGTGAGATTATTTGTGAAAGAGAAGAGAGAGGCATTTGGACGATTTTTGCAGGGAAATAATGCAAATGAGTAGGAGATGTATAAAAGAAAGAGGCAGGAGGTCAAGAGAAAGGTGCAAGAGGTGAAAAAGAGGGCAAATGAGAGTTGGGGTGAGAGAGCATCATTAAGTTTTAGGGGGAATAAAAAGATGATTTGGAAGGAGGTAAATAAAGTGCGTAAGACAAGGGAACAAATGGGAAATTCAGTGAAGGGGGCTAATGGAGAGGTGATGTGAGAAGGAGATGGAGTGAGTATTTTGAAGGTTTGTTGAATGTGTTTGATGATACAGTGGTAGATATAGGGTTTTTTGGTCGAGGTGGTGTGCAAAGTGAGAGGGTTAGGGAGGGTGATTTGGTACACAGAGATGAGGTAGTAACCGCTTTGCGGAAGGTGAAAGCCGGCAAGGCAGCGCGTTTGGATGGTATTGCAGTGGAATTTATCAAAAAAAAGGTGGTGACTGTGTTGTTGACTGGTTGGTAAGGTTATTTAATGTATGTATGATTCATGGTGAAGTGCCTGAGGATTGGCGGAATGCTTGCATAGTGCCATTGTACAAAGGCAAAGGGAATAAGAGTGAGTGCTCAAATTACAAAGGTATAAGTTTGTTGAGTATTCCTGGTAAATTATATGGAGGGTATTGATTGAGAGGGTAAAGGCATGTACAGACCATCAGATTGGGGAAGAGCAGTGTGGTTTCAGAAGTGGTAGAGGATGTGTGGATCAGGTGTTTGCTTTGAAGAATGTATGTGAGAAATACTTAGAAAAGCAAATGGATTTGTATGTAGCATTTATTGATCTGGAGAAGGCATATGACAGAGTTGACAGAGATGCTCTGTGGAAGGTATAAAGAATATATTGTGTGGGAGGCAAGTTGTTAGAAGCAGTGAAAAGTTTTTATCGAGGATGTATGGCGTGTGTACGTGTAGGAAGAGAGGAAAGTGATTGATTCTCGGTGAATGTAGGTTTGCGGCAGGGGTGTGTGATGTCTCCATAGTTGTTTAATTTCTTTATGGATGGGGTTGTTATGGAGGTGAATGCAAGGGTTTTGGAAAGAGGGGCAAGTATGCAGTCTGTTGTGGATGAGAGAGCTTGGGAAGTGAGTCAGTTGTTGTTCGCTGATGATACAGCGCTGGGAGCCTTGAAGAATGTATGGAAGTCGAGAACATTATCTCGGAAAGCAAAAATGGGTATGTTTGAAGGAATAGTGGTTCCAACAATGTTGTATGGTTGCGAGGCGTGGGCTGTGGATAGAGTTGTGCGCAGGAGGGTGGATGTGCTGGAAATGAGATGTTTGAGGACAATATGTGGTGTGAGGTGGTTTGATTGAGTAAGTAATAATAGGGTAAGAGAGGTGTATGGTAATAAAAAGAGTGTGGCTGAGAGAGCAGAAGAAGGTGTTTTGAAATGGTTTGGTCACATGGAGAGAATGAGTGAGGAGAGGATATATGTGTCAGAGGAAGAGGGAACGAGGAGAAGTGGGAGACCAAATTGGAGGTGGAAAGATGGAGCGAAAGAGATTTTGAGTGATCGTGGCCTGAACATGCGGGAGGGTGAAAGGCGTGCAAGGAATAGAGTGAATTGGAACGATGTGGTATACCGGGGTCGACGTGCTGTCAATGGATTGAACCGGGGCATGTGAAGCTTCTGGGGTAAACCATGGAAAGTTCTGTGGGGCCTGGATGTGGAAAGGGAGCTGTGGTTTCGGGCATTATTGTATGACAGCTAGAGACTGAGTGTGAACGAATGGGGCCTTTGTTGTCTTTTCCTAGTGCTACCTCGCACACATGATGGGGGAGGGGGTTGGTATTCCATGTGTGGCGAGGTGGCGATGGGACTGAATAGAAGCAGACAGTGTGAATTGGGTGCATGGGTATATATGTATGTGTCTGTGTGTATATATATATGTGTACATTGAGATGTATAGGTGTGTATATTTGCGTGTGTGGACGTGTATGTGTATACATGTGTGTGGGGGTGGGTTGGGCCATTTCTTTCGTCTGTTTCCTTGCGCTACCTTGCAAACGCGGGAAACAGCGACAAAGCAAAAAAAAAAAATATACATATATATATATATATATATATATATATATATATATATATATATATATATATATATATATATATATTCTTTCTTTTCTTTCAAACTATTCGCCATTTCCCGCATTAGCGAGGTAGCGTTAAGAACAGAGGACTGGGCCTTTGAGGGAATACCCTCACCTGGCCCAATTCTCTGTTCCTTCTTTTGGAAAATTAAAAAAAAACGAGAGGGGAGGATTTCCAGCCCCTCGCTCCCTCCCCTTTTAGTCGCCTTCTACGACACGCAGGGAATACGTGGGAAGTATTCTTTCTCCCCTATCCCCTGTATATATATATATATATATATATATATATATATATATATATATATATGTATATATATATATATATATATATATATATATATATATATATATATATATATATATATATATATATATATATATATATATATATATATATATATATCCCAACAAGCCCTTACCTGTGCCTGGCATCCATGTCGTAGATCTGAACGCGTTCCAACATTAGGTTCAGGTCACCATGGTGCGTTCCCTGGGGTTCGAGGCCATGATCGCTCATGATCATCTCACTGAACTGTAAACAACAAAGGTTTCATCCAAAATTTATCACTATTTTTTTTTTCGAGAAATGATCAGTGACTGAAATTGCTGCCGGATTTTACAGGAAGGGGTCATAAGAGTAAGTAATATTGCATTATTGTAGTTTTATATTGATCTATCATCGTGGTAATGTATTACTGTATCTTTGAATCACTGAACTGTTGTATCATTATTCTATACTTATATATCCATTATTAGTGCAATTCCGTTTTATACATACATGCATGTATACACACACACACACACACACACACACACACACACACACACACACACATATATATATATATATATATATATATATATATATATATATATATATATATATATATATATATATATATATATATATATATATATATATATATATCGGGGCCTGAACATGCAGGAAGGTGAAAGGAGGGCAAGGAATAGAGTGAATTGGAGCGATGTGGTATACCGGGGTTGACGTGCTGTCAGTGGATTGAATCAAGGCATGTGAAGCGTCTGGGGTAAACCATGGAAAGCTGTGTAGGTATGTATATTTGCGTGTGTGGACGTATGTATATACATGTGTATGGGGGGGTTGGGCCATTTCTTTCGTCTGTCTCCTTGCGCTACCTCGCAAACGCGGGAGACAGCGACAAAGTATAAAAAAAAAAAAAAATATATATATATATATATATATATATATATATATATATATATATATATATATGTGTGTGTGTGTGTGTGTGTGTATGTATATATATATTTTCACATATGCATGTATACATATACATACACATACATATGATGTATGCATAAGAATACTATAGTGAAGCATCCTTACCAATACTGCAGAGGGGCTGTAAGAATGCTGATATTGTCCTTTGCCCTTCCCTTAGAAGGGTATTCAACGGCAGCACATAACTGCTCACACAGGGAAGAAGCCATGTGAACGTTCACTGTGCTAAAGGACCCTCTCCCAGAGGATACAGTCAGAGTTTCACGTGAATACTCACACAGGAGAGAAACCATATGAATGTTCCCATTACCAAAACTCTTTCTTCCCAAGGAGGCATCTGATGCGGCACATGATCATACAGGAGAGAAGCCATTCACACTTCCATTTTGCTAAAAGTTCCTCTTCCATAGGAATTCTATAGTAAATTACATGACTACTCATACAAGAGAGAAGCAACATGAATATTCACTGTCAAATGTCCTTCTCCAGGATGCGTTGTTCACTGCGGTACATGACTGTTTATACAGGAGAAAAGCTATATGAATGTTCGCAATGCCAAAAGACCTTCTCCCGGTAACCTAATTTAACTATTCACATGAATACTTACATAGGGAAGAGGCCATAGGAATGTTTACAATGCCAAAATATCTTCCCCTAAAGAGTCATTGACTGCAACAAATGAATATTCACACAAAGAAGCCACATAAAAGTTAACAATGTCAGAAGTCCTTCTCTTTGAGAAGTACTGTAGTGAATCCCTTGACCGTTCATACAGGAGAGAAGCCATCTGAAAGTCCATCGCACCTGAAGGCCTTCTCCTAAAGGAATTCTTCTGTGTAACATAGCTATTTATACAGGAAAGAAGCCATATGAATTTTCTCAATGCGAAAAGACCCTCTCTTAAAGAGAACTTAGTGTAACACACAGCTATTTACACAGGAGAGAAGCCATATGAATCTTTACAGTGCAAAAAGACCTTCATCCAAAGGAGTACTCAATGCGACACACAGCTAAATACACAGGAGAGAAGCCATATGAATTCTCTCAGTACCAAAACGCATTCTCCCAAAGGAGTTGCAGCACACAGTTATTTACACAGGAAAAATGCCATATGAATCTCCACAGTCAAAAGACATTCATTCAAATGAGTATTTAATGAAACAACAAGAATATTCTTTTCGGTTAGATGCCAAAGACCCATTGGAGAAAGTAGTTCAGTAGAGTACACGATCATTCATACTGGAGAGAAGTCATATCAATGTTCACAGTGATAAAAGAAATACACAAGGTCCAGTCGAGGGCAACACAGATGGTACCAGAATTTAGAGACCTGAGTTACGGAGAAAGGTATGGGTCTACATTTGCCCACTTTGGAAGAGATTTGAGTGAGGTGCAACCTGATCACAACCTGTTTGATGATTTAGACAGAAAGTAAGGAAGTCCTTTTATAGAACGAAAGTGATTGATAAGTGGAATTAACGTAATGGGAAAGTAATCAACGCAGACAAGTTTAAGAAGTTTAAAAAGTTGTATGGCAGTGTCATGTGGCCACTGGCACCTCAAGAGTGGACTTTTTTGATAACGGAAATGTAAGATCTTCATCTGTCCCGCCAACACTATTACATATCAAAATCCCAACACACTGGTTCTCCAGACTCTCTTTAACTACTACCTGGACCTATCCCGACAGTTCGAGAAGAGGCTTCTGTACCGTTCTCGTCACCGTCACATCCTGCCACCAGAGATCCCTCGTCCCCTTGTTGGAGTTTGGCACTGCAACGTCATCGAGTCCAAACGTTATCAACAGAATATAGTGTTTGGATAACGGATGTCTGTCTAGACAACCACTCCCTCTGTTGGATACTTGTTTGAGATTTAAGTCTATTGATTGCCAGTCATTATATAATGCTGTCAATGTCACAGCATTAAAGACTCTAGCAATCAATAGACCTAAATCTCAAACAAGTATCCAACAGAGGGAGTGGTTGTCCAGACAGACACCAGCCAAATAATCACATACATTTTCAGGTGTTATTGAAAATCTTAAGATCATATATCAAAAGCCCCTGACTGCATACTTATTCAATGAACTATCATAATTATAATAATCATTACTAATATTTCGGGAAAACACATGTGAGAAGAACGTAAATGTTCGTATTGTAAGCAAGGTGTCACTAGTAACCTATAAACTAGTTACTCTCAAAAAAATCTTTCCAGAATCATAGAAAATGTATCTATTCAAGAATCATAGAAAATGTCTAGATATGAAATGACGACAGACGACACATCAATCCAAATAAGAGGATGTATCACCAGTCAGGTCCCCCAGTTTGAGGAACATTATAGATTTGATTGATAAGGTCCAGCAGTAGGTGAGCTATAGGAATAAGACACCAGCCATACCTAAACCTGTCCACGTTCTAGGACAGGAGAATGGGCGACATGACTTCAAAATCCTAAGTCGATCCGACTGTGAGTGGTGTCTTAAAGCAGGGAAGTACCAACTAACCAGAAGCCACAAGATTCTAAAGCAAGAATGAGAGGAGCTGATACTTCCATGGCAGCGGGGTAATTCACAGTTTGAATAAACCAAGTGAGGCACTAAGTGCTGATATGAAATAAGTTCAAGTAAATGCAAAACACGAAAGAAAGGTTCGTGACTGGTGCCCTCACGAGTGTCTTACATCCCTCTACATGAGGAGCAGCAGGTCACAGCTCAATTTATGCTGACGATTAATGAAATTTCACTAAAGTTGTGAAAGATTCGTGTGTCGTACACCTACCAGGGACGCCGATGCTGCTGGCCAGGATACGATAACTCAGGGTCAAGGTAAGTTCACGCCGTCGTATCTGTGGGTCGTAATGTCTGACGAGTCACACATCGTGTATCATCGTGTTGAAATGGCCTTGGCGTCGCCCTAAGGGGTTGCACAGACGTTCTCAAGGGTTTATCGTCGTGCTCAAGGGGTCTTATTGTCGTACACAGTCTTCCTCGAGATTGTTGCATAGTGCTCAAAGGGTTTTATCGTCCTGATAAGTGGTTGCACAGTCGTCCTCGAGGTTGTACCGTCGTGTTCAAAAGGTTTTTGTCGTTGTGCTCGGGGATTGCACAGAAGTTCTTGAGCACAGGGGTTGCAAAGTCGTGCTCAAGGGTGTATTGTCGTACTGAAATGTCTTTCCATTCCGTTCCGTTCAATAGATGTTGACAAAATAGACCACTTAGGGTGAAACACTTACTTTGGCTCCGATCTGGCTACCACAGTGTCCACCTTGAACCTGTGGAATATCTCTCACGGGAGGGGTGGGTAGCGTACTACTGGAACGCTCTTGTTGGGAACTCGGCACTTCGCGTGGCCCATCGTATCTTAAACAACCCTCTAGCCCGGCGTGCGCATGCGTGAATGGAACCCAACAACCAATGGAACTCCATCTGTTTTCGTGAGTGGGCCTTATGAGTCGAATTGTAGCACTATATATCGCACGTAAAGTACAGAATCGTTACATGGCTACGCTGACGTAAAGTCAACACGCTCTACCAACTGTCACGTTGAAATACTCCTCAAGACTTATATACCGTTTTTCTAGGAAATTGCGTCACATGTACCACGTGACCTCATGCGAGATGTCAAGTGAAAATCTTTATGTAACGTCAAACGCGCCTAGGAAGGATTGAACAGGTCTGAGGCAATGTGCAAAAATTGTTGATAAAAATCTTAAGTCCCTCAATAGGGATGATTTTTTTTCTTTCATACGTAATCGCCGTTTCCCGCGTCAGCGAGGTAGAGCTAGGAACAAACGAAGACAGGATGCATTTACTCACCTCCATTCTCTGTCATGTGCAATGCACCGAAACCACAGCTCCCTATTTTCAACCAGGCCACAGAGGCCTTTCCATGGTTTACCCTGGCCATCCCATATACCCTGGTTCAGTCCGTTGACAGCACGTCGACCTCTGTATACCACAACTTCTAAATTCACTCTATCCCAAGAGCATCATTCATCCTCCTGCAATGATATGAAACGTCTGCACATATGGTAATGCCTGTCTTTTTTTCATGTCAGCTGAGACGGCACGGGCAGCTAAATCTCCTAAGCAAGGCCATCTCATTAACGTCTGCAGCTACTTAGCAGTTTGCTCCCTTCACGGATGCTCCTTTTTTTTAAGCACCATGTTAACATTCTTCCGGAACATATACTTATTCTCCCTAGAGTTTTTTGTACTCTTTCAACCCATCCCTCACTTGCCTTCTTTAAAACATCTGCATATTCCTCTTGAAATCAGTCCGCTTTCTCTTGTACATCTCCTAATCGCTCGCACTCCTTTTCTGCAGATAACTCTGATACAACTCTATTTCCTGTTTCATTACCAACTTAAATTCCTCATTCCACCACTCACTACCCTTTCTCACACGACCACAACTCCTTTAACAAAATTTTCGATGTTACCATGGCTGTTTAATCTGTTTATAGACCACGTGGTAAAGTAAAAAATGCGGAGGTCTTGAAGAAGGGCGGACGTACAGTATTCTTGGAGTAAGGGGATGATGAGTCAGTTGCTGTTTGTAGATGACGAGACTCTGAAGGTGAGTCAGCTGCTTTTTGCAGATGGCGAGCCTCTGGTGGAACTTCAGAAGCTGGTGTCTGCGTTTAAGAGAGTGTGGGAAATGAGTAGAGAGATAATCCAAATAAATGTAAACAGATGAAATTTAGCAACAGAGAGAGACAGGTTGATGTCAGTGTGAGTCTGAATGGAAAGAACCTGGAAGGACTGGAGTGCTTTAGGTACCTGTGAGTGGACATGGCAGTGGAGAAAACTATGGAAGTTGAACGAAGTGAAGTTGAACGAAGTGAACTATAGGGTGAGTTCGGGAGCAAATGTCTTTAGTGTGCTAAGGAGTGTGTGGAAAGTGGGGTCACTGTCTTGAATAGGTATGTTTGACGGTATAGTAGTCCTGACGGTGTTGTATGGATACGAGTCTTGGGACCTAAATGCAAGAAAATATAAAATTGTAGATGTCTCGAAAATGAGATGCCTAGGAACATATTTGGCGTAAGAAATGGTAATCGTCCAAGGAATAACAATAACTGGGTGTGCTGAAATGGTCTAGATATATGGAGAGGAACAGCGAAGAGTAATTAAGAGGATATATGTATCAGAAGTGGAGGAAGCAAGGGAGACAGGGAGATCGAAGAGGTGATGGGACGATGGAGTGAAAGAGGCTTTTAGTTATCAAGGCCTGGACATTCATGAGGGTGAGGGGCGTGCATGTGATAAAGCGATCTGGTCAACAGGGGTGGAGGGGGGGGGCAAGCGTATTGCCAATAGGCTGAACCAGGACATAAAAATTGGTCAGGGGAAACCACGTATTGGTCTGTAGGCCTAGGGGGTGTAAATGGAAGGCTGTGGTTTCTGTTGCATTGTACATGACAGCTAGAGAGTGGATGTGAGTAGATGGAGCTGTCATTTGTCCTTTCCTAGCACTATTTCGCTAATGAGGGAAGCGGCGAATAAGTATAAAAAAGATATCTATCCATATATTTATCTATTCATCTATCTCTACATGCATATACGTTCTCGCATATTTATGCACATTGCCCAGGAATCATGTACAGAATAGTCAGTAAATGGAAAACCATGTTAAGATTCTGGATCCATTAACGGAATAATAAGTTAACAATGTTACACGAGATTTTTACCCAACTAAATGGAATTGTGTATTAGGTTATGGTAGAGGGGGCGCACGGGGAGTGCGTTAGCTCCGTAGCATCTGTGTACATACTGCGTTCTCTGTAAGGCTTTTAAGAATTTAGTCAGAGAGAGAGACAGAGAGAGAGAGAGAGAGAGAGAGAGAGAGAGAGAGAGAGAGAGAGAGAGAGAGAGAGAGAGAGAGAGAGAGAGAGGGGAGGGGGAGGGGGGAGATTACTTACGTTTACTTATCTACGCTACTTTACAAAAAGATAAGGCTGCTACTACTTGCTAACTGCATGAAATCCTACCGTTACGAGGAACGAGTGACTGCTATTTGCGATCACTGTCTATGTGTTAACATGAAGAGAGCTTATGGTGCCCCGTCTCTTAACCTTGTATATATGTAACATGTCTTTACTCCTTTGTATCTACGCATATAAACACACATCCCCCCAGCCTAAGCTGGGTACCCATTGATCGAACAGCCCCGAGGGGAGGATGAACACCTAGGTTGGTTGTAGATAGAACGTAGTTTGCAGGAAGAGATATGCGGGGTCATCCCTCGCCTCAGAGACATGCCAGATGGGTCTGTATCCTCGCCTAAATTGGCATAGACAACGTCATCTCTGCGAACCCTAAGTCCTCGTTGACGATGCTTGTCTGGATACGGCAGAAAGTGATCATAGTGTTGAATGGATATGCTCTCGCCCTGTTGGTTATCCCTGTGAAGGGTTGTAAGAAAGTGGCTGAATGTATCCTTTCTCGGTGACAGAGGGAGGGAGGGTGTGGCTACCCAGTTCATGCATTCTTAGCCAGATGATCAACAATGTCAACGTTTGTTTAGTTCGACACGAAGCAGACTCCTCAAAACATGTATTACGAGGATGCTCAAGGGCTGAAGCTAATAGATGTAAGATATGTTGAATGAAAGGAAGGCATCTAGGGTTAGGAGAGGAGAGGGTATGAAGGGCAGATTGGGAATCACATATGATCACATGATCGACAGCATCATGAGTCCATGCAATTCACCGTAAGTAGAGTTTGACCGGAGAGGAAGTCTACATTCTTACGCTCCCGTCTGCCGCACGGAACCGTCAATGTATATAGATGACGTGCGGCAGGAAATGGTGAAGAGACACAGTCTATGGTCTTAAAAGTTGTTCGTTTCCGAAGAAGAGGTGCGTCCGCCTCTGACGTGTAAGCAAAGGCGAGTGCTGGACTGGGAATCCTCCAGGGCTGAATACGGGTACATCGAAACCGAGGTTCTGATGCAAGAACAAACTAATATAATGAGGCTGAGACCTCCCCGGCCGAAGTGCATTTAGGTCAAGA
>NC_092247.1:13433560-13476060 GCF_036320965.1 Panulirus ornatus | reverse complement strand
GTTGTGCGCAGGAGGGTGGATGTGCTGGAAAAGGGATGTTTGAGGACAATGTGTGGTGTGAGGTGGTTTGATCGAGTAAGTACTGTAAGGGTAAGAGAGATGTGTGGAAATAAAAAGAGCGTGGTTGAGAGAGCAGAAGAGGGTGTTTTGAAATGGTTTGGGCACATGGAGAGAATGAGTGAGGAAAGATTGACCAAGAGGATATATATGTCGGAGGTGGAGGGAACGAGAAGTGGGAGACTAAATTGGAGGTGGAAAGATGGAGTGAAAAAGATTTTGTGTGATCGGGGCCTGAACATGCAAGAGGGTGAAAGGCGGGCAAGGAATAGAGTGAATTGGATCGATGTGGTATACCGGGGTTGACGTGCTGTCAGTGGATTGAATCAGGGCATGTGAAGCGTCTGGGGTAAACCATGGAAAGTTGTGTGGGGCCTGGATGTGGAAAGGGAGCCGTGGTTTCGGGCATTATTGCGTGACAGCTGGAGACTGAGTGTGAACGAATGGGGTCTTTGTTGTCTTTTCCTAGTGCTACCTCGCACACATGAGGGGGGATGGGGATGGTATTCCATGTGTGGCGAGGTGGCGATGGGAATAAATAGGGACAGTGTGAATTGTGTGCATGGATATATATGTATGTGTCTGTGTGTGTATATACATGTGTACATTGAGATGTATAGGTATGTATATTTGCGTGTGTGGGCGTGTGTGTGTGTACATTGCGTATGGGGGTGGGTTGTGCCATTTCTTTCGTCTGTTTCCTTGCGCTACCTCGCAAACGCGGGAGACAGCGACAAAGCAAAATAAGAATAAAATAATATATATATATATATATATATATATATATCTTTTTTTTTCTTTCTTTTTTTCTTTTAAACTATTCGCCATTTCCCGTGTTAGCGAGGTAACGTTAAGAACAGAGGACTGGGCCTTTGTGGAATATCCTCACCTGGCCCCCCTCTGCTCCTCCTTTTGGAAATTAAGAAAAAAAAAAACGAGAGGGGAGGATTTCCAGCCCCCCGCTCCCTCCACTTTTAGTCACCTTCTACGACACGCAGGGAACACGTGGTAAGTATTCTTAATCCCCTATCCCCAGGGATAATATATATACATATATATATATATATATATATATATATATATATATATATATATATATATATATATATATATTCTATTATTTTTTTATTTTGCTTTGTCGCTGTCTCCCGCGTTTGCGAGGTAGCGCAAGGAAACAGACGAAAGAAATGGACCAACCCACCCCCATACACATGTATATACATACACGTCCACACACGCAAAAATACATACCTATACATCTCAATGTACACATATATATACACACACAGACATATACATATATACACATGTACATAATTCATACTGTCCGCCTTTATTTATTCCCATCGCCACCTCGCCACACATGGAATAACATCCCCCCCCCTCATGTGTGCGAGGTAGTGCTAGGAAAAGACAACAAAGGCCCCATTCGTTCACACTCAGTCTCTAGCTGTCATGTAATAATGCCCGAAACCACAGCTCCCTTTCCACATCCAGGCCCCACACAACTTTCCATGGTTTACCCCAGACGCTTTACATGCCCTGATTCAATCCATTGACAGCACGTCGACCCCGGTATACCACATCGATCCAATTCACTCTATTCTTTGCCCGCTTTTCACCCTCCTGCATGTTAAGGCCCCGATCACTCAAAATCTTTTTCACTCCATCTTTCCACCTCCAATATGGTCTCCCACTTCTCCTCGTTCCCTCTACCTCCGACACATATATCCTCTTGGTCAATCTTTCCTCACTCATTCTCTCCATGTGCCCAAACCATTTCAAAACACCCTCTTCTGCTCTCTCAACCACGCTCTTTTTATTTCCACACATCTCTCTTACCCTTACATTACTTACTCGATCAAACCACCTCACACCACACATTGTCCTCAAACATCCCTTTTCCAGCACATCCACCCTCCTGCGCACAACTCTATCCATAGCCCACGCCTCGCAACCATGCAACATTGTTGGAACCACTATTCCTTCAAACATAGCCATTTTTGCTTTCCGAGATAATGTTCTCGACTTCCAAACATTCTTCAAGGCTCCCAGGATTATCGCCCCCTCCCCCATCCTATGACTCACTTCCGCTTCCATGGTTCCATCCGCTGCCAGATCCACTCCCAGATATCTAAAACACTTTACTTCCTCCAGTTTTGCTCCATTCAAACTTACCTCCCAATTGACTTGACCCCCAACCCTACTGTACCTAATAACCTTGCTCTTATTCACATTTACTCTTAACTTTCTTCTATCACACACTTTACCAAACTCAGTCACCAGCTTCTGCAGTTTCTCACATGAATGAGCCACCAGCGCTGTATCATCAGCGAACAACAACTGACTCACTTCCCAAGCTCTCTCATCCGCAACAGACTTCATACTTGCCCCTCTTTCCAAAACTCTTGCATTCACCTCCCTAAGAACCCCATCCATAAACAAATTAAACAACCATGGAGACATCACACACCCCTGCCGCAAACCTACATTCACTGAGAACCAATCACTTTCCTCTCTTCCTACACGTACACATGCCTTACATCCTCGATAAAAACTTTTCAGATATAAGTTTGTTGAGTATTCCTGGTAAATTATATGGGAGGGTATTGATTGAGAGGGTGAAGGCATGTACAGAGCATCAGATTGGAGAAGAGCAGTGTGGTTTCAGAAGTGGTAGAGGATGTGTGGATCAGGTGTTTGCTTTGAAGAATATATGTGAGGGAATACTTAGAAATGCAAATGGATTTGTATGTAGCATTTATGGATCTGGAGAAGGCATATGATAGAGCTGATAGAGATGCTCTCTGGAAGGTATTAAGAATATATGGTGTGGGAGGCAAGTTGTTAGAAGCAGTGAAATATATATATATATATATATATATATATATATATATATATATATATATATATATATATATATATATATATATATATATATATATATATATATGTATATATAGATATATACATATATATATATATATATATATATATATATATATATATATATATATATATATATAT
Source organism: Panulirus ornatus (assembly GCF_036320965.1). Lineage (NCBI taxonomy): Eukaryota > Metazoa > Arthropoda > Malacostraca > Decapoda > Palinuridae > Panulirus > Panulirus ornatus. Next base: position 13,472,976 of record NC_092247.1, on the reverse strand, counting down.
ATATATATATATATATATATATATATATATATATATATATATATATATATATACGAATAAAGCGCATGAACGCGCACCTTCATAGAACATACACACCTCCAACAGCCAGGATGCTATTATTTGGAAAAATTTGCAGTTTTTGTCTTAATGCCGAATTTCGTCTGCAAAACTAAGAAAAATGAATATATACATCGTCTGGAGGCGCATCCCGCTCGTCACCTAGGGATGCCGGGGTGGCGACCAATCACACGTGCAGGTGATCCTCCGCTATTTACAACGTTTGTCAGCTTGGCGTCTTTCGCCGCCGATTGTTGTTTTTGTATAATTTGAGAGGTGTTACCTCCATACATAACCACAAAAATGTCCTACGCTCAGAAGTCCAAAGTGCAGAAGGTTATGGTGCTGCCCATTGTATCCTTTTATTAATGGAAGCCGAAGGGAAGTTTCTAAAGTTAGAATTATGGCGCCAAGTCTGGGTGGCTAGCCACAAATATAGTTGTGGGGTCGCTGGAAAATACATCATTACGTTTTATGTGTAAGGTGAAGTACATACATTGTGTTGTCTCAAGGTTACTATGTGTTTGATGGTATTTTGGGAACATTTCAGTGTGACAGAATGACACTGTAGAAATGTTCTCGTATCTTGCATTATTGTTTTTGTATTCTCTGGAATTTTATGGAAGACCAGTGACATGATATGTATTTAGTCTGTGTATTCTTCAGGTGGGAATGTGATGCGAATGTATGGTTATTAAGCTGTAGAATGTTCTTTTTGACTCATGTTCCTACACAGCCCAAGACCCCATGCTTGCTGATGTTTGTGGCATGCCGGCAGAGTGGAGTTTAGGTGGAAGGCTTGAATGGGCAGTAACATTATCCTTTATCTTCTTCACTGCTTTTATATATTATTGATGTAGTTTAGTCATTACCCTGTGGTTGTAAAGAATTTTATTGTTACTCATGGTGTAGTGGGTTATTCTAATTCGTCATTGTAACTTAAGTGGTTTATAGGTAAAAAGGTTATGATTGTAATATGGTGTTGTGTTTTATACAATGATACTGAAAATAATGGTGGGAGTGATGAGGCTATACATAATTAGGAAAATGTGGGTAAATTGGCCTGGTCGTTCCATGGAAGAAAGTAATTATTGGAAAGAGGATACGCACTTGCCAATCTGTAGGTTAGGTTAGGATACCAATGGATTTCTTGCATTCTGCAGAGTGAATTCAGAGTGTAGGATTTTACCAGGGGTTTTTGTTACCACCAATTTTAAGTTCTTGTTGGATAGGGCTTTGAAGTAATGGGAAATTGCGGAGTTTAAGCACCCTACAATCTTTTTAGATTGAAGGAACCAATTGGTACCCCTTTCTTTTAAGTTTGTAAAATAGAATTGGAAGGATACATTTGGTGTTCCAATGTATTTTGCATGTTTGTAAATGACCGTCTTGTGACAGTCTAAAACAAAACGTTCATGAGGTTTGCTTAGATTTTGAAGAGCATCATTATTCAGTTTGTTGTGTACTAAGAAAGGAATAAAGAAAATCAAAACTTGCTTATGGGAGTAGATTTTCGGTATAGTCACTTTCTAGTTGATAGATTGAATTGAAAGTGATGCCAGTTGGTTCCTTACATTGGCAAAAGTTATTGTAGGTAGGATTTTAGGTGTAGCACCTCCATCTTCATCAATTTTACATTTTCATAAAGTGGTTAGGGTTTTTGAATTGGAAGAGAATTGTTGGGTAGAAATACTTTCCCAGTTGAGTTTAATGAATGCATTAGTAACAACTTACTTTAGAGCGTTACAAATAGGAAATAAACAGGAAGTTACAACTTTGGCATTCAGACGTCATTTTCAAATGTTCCCATACTTAGCTTAGGACATTAGAAACAACTGTCCTGCGATGGGGTGTAATTGAATGTTCACTTGATGCTGTTGCCAATTTAGCTATATAGAGATTTATTCAGCATCTTAGTTGATATACAAACCAAGTGAAGCAATAAAACAAGAAAACTTGTGTTTAGGTTTTTTTTTGTATTGATGCATTCTGCAGAAGTCTACCATACATTGTGAGGTTTTGATCTGATTGAATTGCAAGTGTTGCCAATATGTTGAATGAATTCAAAACACCATAAACATGTTAGGATTGAATTAAAGTTAATATGTTCCACATAGAATGAGACTCCAGAAAGATGTTAGGATTCAGTTAGAGTTTGTGTGTTCCACATAGGTTGAGATTCCAGCATCTCTGTAGACTTCTGGACTCTGTTTACCTTTCGAACCAAATGATCCAAAGTACTGTTAAGTGGAGTACGTTGTTTGATAATGTTTGGATTTACAATTTGAATTTACCAGTATTAGAACCCATGAGACATCTGTAGCTTTAAATTAGGTAGGTTATCTTATTGTGATTATATTTTCTAGTATTTTAGATTATTTATTATGAAATCCATCATTTTTTTTCTCCCACACTACCCAGTTATGAATCATATAGCATTGGAAAAGTAAAGGAACTAAGTTGCACTTTTAAATCACCTTTATTGTGTCATTAATGTTTCTTATTGAGAACACATAATCCTAGAAAATATGCATCCAACAACTGAAAATTTACCCATGATATTTAGGTACATGGTATTTAGATACATATCCCTAGAAAGGCATTGTACATCCGAGTCTTGCAAAAACATTGGGTGAGTTCATAAAGTCACCCATTGGAGTTACTCCACAATGATGTGGAAATTATCCTTTATTTGACCCAACATATTGAACATTTAAACTGGCAGGTTTCCTTTATTGAATTTATATTTTTGGGCACATATCCAATCCTGGATTTTCCCTTACCTTTGTAACGTTACCACTGATGACATTTAAAGCTGAAAGATAGGATATATGACAAAAAAATAAGAAGACCACACTTCAGTCATTCTAGATAACTACCTAAAAATGAATATATTATATAATACTTGTAAACTTTACTGTTATGAAGTTGATGATGTAAAATGAAACAGTGTAATGACCATCATATTTCAAGCTTTAGGGCAATTGGTGCTGCTAGATAATTTGGCCTGTAATATTTACTGGCACTTCAACCCCTGTTACTGTTGTCTCATATACACCCATTTTATACATCTTCATTGTTTCTGAAAATGTGTACATAGTTTCATTATAATTTATTGTGGCATATACTGTGCATCTAGAAATATCTAGGCCTACCTTTACATTAGTATAGGTGAGAGAGTGATGACTGTTAGCTTAATAGATGAATTACTCAACTTCAATTGTCATTTTATACATAAAAACACAAAAAGAAAGTAACAGCATTTTAAATTATGTCTGGCATTCTATACCCAATCTTTTTGTCATCAAGCCTCCTACCATAACTTGTAACCTGGTTAGGAAACCCTTTACTAAATAGGGTCAGGTAGATTATGTATCTTGATGTTGCATCAGGGACTGGAATGCTGATACTGGAAGTCCCCAGCTTATGAATGGGTTACTTTCTTGGACCTTGTCTGCAAACTGAACTTTGTAATTCAGAAAATAAAAAGACATGGTTTACTTAGATTAAGTACATACGTTCTTATACCTGCTTGTGATAATGAAGTACATATTGTATTTTGAAATGAATAGTAACTTTAACATCATATTAAGCAACATTTGATAAAAATAGATGCTCATTTAAGTACTTCCACCATTTTTCTGTATTAGTGATCATATGTATGCCAGACTAGGTTTTAGGTAGTATTTTTTGGAGCTTGTTTGTAAGTTGAGGACTCCCAATTCTGTAAACAAATGCTGCTCACTCTTTAGCAAATGATGTTGTATCCAATTCAGTTTGAGTAAGAATGCTGATAGTACAAAATGGTGAAATAATGTTTGACTCGTGGCTTCTGACTAGCTGGCAAATTATTATTTTAACCACCATTGCTCACTAGAGAGCAAATAGCATTTGATTCACTAGTGATGAGTAGTCAGCAAAACAGCATTCATCAACAGATGCCGGTCAGCTAGCTCACTTGAGTCTAGGGCTGTTGTGCCATCTTATCCACAGAAGAATTTTAGATTAGTTATGTTGTTTAGTTGGTACGGGGGGTTGAAGACTACTGATTAGGTGGAAAGTGACTGTTGTCTAATAATGTTATTGGACATTTACCACCGTAGTATTATACCACTAAAAGCTTTAAATGCTTATTTATATATATATGTGTTATTTGCATTCACGTAACACTATTTTTTTAATAAATGAAACAATTTCTATTTTTCATTTGAACAGACACTTTCACTGGAGAGGTTTCTGAATTTGTGAAATTGACTCTGATAGTTGTATATATCTAGCCTCCTGCTTTGATGACATAATCACCCATTGAGTCTGTTTTTTTTTTTTTTTCCGTGTAAGGTTACTAGTGCTGTGTATATAAGATATGGAATCACATATCAGTTGAGAATTTAAAACATTGCCTTGAAAATTTTCAGTAGTCTAGTGTCACGCTGCAGACATTACAGTGGACCAATGTGCTAGTATGTCAGAGTGCAGGGCTTGAAATTATGTTCGCCCTCAATATGTTCATTCATTGCTTTGGTTGTTCCACCCACTACTGTGGAAAAGAGGTGTAAGAGGCATCTAAGATTTATATTTTTCAAAGGGCTCAGGCAATCTTTTCTCCATTTCTAGTTAAGACACTGAATTGTCAGTTTATAGCATAACTTTGTTTCTCAGTTAATGGAACCCAAAGGAGGTGAGGGGTAAGATGCAAGTTTGATGATGAATATGAAATTATTTAAACAAGGTATTTTCTTGATGAGCCTTTTGTATACCCTCTTTCCAACTCATCTGATATATGAGAATATTATTCAGATACTGTCTGAACATTCTGGCGTTAATGAATTAAGACATTACAGTTTTTTTCAGTATATATTTTTGTGAACTACCTTTTGCTGGTACCACATCAGGTATTACAACAGAAGAGAGAAACCATACTCAACTTACAAATAGAGTTGCCTTTTCAAACATTACTCAAAAAATTCACATGATTACCAGGAAATTTTGAAAAATGTCTTTATCCTCAAAGTTGTATTCCTTTGATAGTGAAAAAGAATCACTTTAGTGGGTGTATTTTGTCCACTGCTCTCATATCAACAATGTGCATTCATTTTTTTAGATGAATATAATGTTTTGTTCACCACATGAGTTCGAGTGTGTGCAGGAATGAATGGCTGTACATGATTCACCTTATATTAATGGGAGTGGAGTTAATAGAAATGCAGTACTGCATTTTGACAAGTTTTTGGTAAGTAGGAAAATCTTTAACTTAATTATGACTTTACAGTGAATCTGTTATTTTCTGAGGAAGCCTTTCATTCTTCTTTGTTTTTTAAGTTAGGTATTTTACGTAATGTTTTAGATTTTTTTGTCCCACAGCTTTCAGCTCTCACTTCTCTCACAGCTTCTGTGCTTACTGTTCCTTATCTTGATACAGCTATTTTACTTGATGCATTAGAATATTTGTCCCACAGCGTGCAACACTTTGAGGAACATTTTAGGGAGAGTAATATAGCACTTTTTGACAGAGTACAATTGATTTCAACTTATCCATGGACATTTCCCTTAACCAAGTATTCAGAACCTTATTTTCAGATATTTGCAGTCCCGAGCTCGTGTGCAAGTTTGGCTATATGAAAATCAAAACTTACGTATTGAAGGTCATATTATTGGTTTCGATGAATACATGAATGTTATGCTTGACCAGGCAGAAGAAGTGCATATGAAGAAAGGTACTCGTAAAACTATTGGTAAGTGAAAAAAAAGTCACCAGTTTGCTTGAGTGGCCTACCAAAAAGGTAAGGAAGACCTTCAACTTGAAAGAATATGTTAAGAGTACTGGATAGACTTGGGCTTGGATCAGGTGCTTAATTCAGGAGTTACTCACTGTAGTGGGGTAAGCTGAAATATACGAGAACCAGAGGAACTTCTTATTCCATCCTGCTTTCCTGAATTATGTTTACATAAGGTGTTGAAAGAATGTTTCTCCCCTATCCCTGGGGATAGGGGAAAAAGAATACTTCTCATGTATTCCTCACGTGTCGTACAAGGCGACTAAAGGGGACGGGAGCAGGGGGCTGGAAACCCTCCCCTCCTTGTATTTTAACTTTCTAAAACGGGAAACAGAAGAAGGAGTCATACGTGGAGTGCTCGTCCTACTCGAAGGCTCAGATTGCAGTGTCTAAATGTGTGTGGATGTAACCAAGATGAAAAAAAAAGGAGAGATAGGTAGTATGTTTGAGGAAAGGAACCTGGATGTTTTGGCTCTGATTGAAATGAAGCTCAAGGGTAAAGGGGAAGAGTTGTTTGGGAATGTCTTGGGAGTAAAGTCAGTAAAGTCAGGGGTTAGTGAGAGGACAACAGCAAGTGAAGGAGTAGCACTACTCCTGAAACAGGAGTGGTGGGAGTATATGATAGATTGTAAGAAAGTAAACTCTAGATTGATATGGGTAAAACTGAAAGTGGGTGGAGAGAGATGGGTGATTATTGGTGCATATGCTCCTGGGCATGAGAAGAAAGATCATGAGAGGCAAGTGTTTCAGGAGCAGCTGAGCGAGTGTGTTAGTAGTTTTGATGCACGAGACCTGGTTATAGTTATGGGTGATTTGAATGCAAAGGTGAATAATGTGGCAGTTGAGGGAATAATTGGTGTACATGGGGTGTTCAGTGTTGTAAATGGAAATGGTGAAGAACTTGTAGAATTATGTGCTGAAAAAGGACTGGTGATTGGGAATACCTGGTTTAAAAAGAGAGATATACACAAGTATACATATGTAAGTAGGAGAGATGGCCAGAGAGCGTTATTAGATTACATGTTAATTGATAGGCACGCGAAAGAGAGACTTTTGGATGTTAATGTGCTGAGAGGTGCAACTGGAGGGATGTCTGATCATTATCTTGTGGAGGCGAAGGTGAAGATTTGTAGAGGTTTTCAGAAAAGAAGAGAGAATGTTGGGGTGAAAAGAGTTGTGAGAGTAAGTGAACTTGGGAAGGAGACTTGTGTGAGGAAGTACCAGGAGAGACTGAGTACAGTATGGAAAAAGGTGAGAACAAAGGAGGTAAGGGGAGTGAGGGAGGAATGGGATGTATTTAGGGAAGCACGGATGGCTTGCGCAAAAGATGTTGTGGCATGAGAAGCATGGGAGGTGGGCAGATTAGAAAGGGTAGTGAGTGGTGGGATGAAGAAGTAAGATTATTAGTGAAAGAGAAGAGAGAGGCATTTGGACGATTTTTGCAGGGAAATAATGCAAATGAGTGGGAGATGTATAAAAGAAAGAGGCAGGAGGTCAAGAGAAAGGTGCAAGAGGTGAAAAAGAGGGCAAATGAGAGTTGGGGTGAGAGAGTATCATTAACTTTAGGGAGGATAAAAAGATGTTTTGGAAGGAGGTAAATAAATTGCATAAGACAAGGGAACAAATGGGAACTTCAGTGAAGGGGGCTAATGGGGAGGTGCCTGAGGATTGGTGGAATGGTTGCATAGTGCCATTGTACAAAGGCAGAGGGGATAAGAGTGAGTGCTCAAATTACAGAGGTTTAGGTTTGTTGAGTATTCCTGGGAAATTATATGGGGGGGTATTGATTAGAGGGTGAAGGCATGTACAGAGCATCAGATTGGGGAAGAGCAGTGTGGTTTCAAAAGTGGTAGAGGATGTGTCGATCAGGTGTTTGCTTTGAAGAATGTATGTGAGAAATACTCAGAAAAGCAAATGGATTTGTATGTAGCATTTATGGATTTAGAGAAGGCATGTGATAGAGTTGATAGAGATGCTCTGGGGAAGGTATTAAGAATATATGGTGTGGGAGGCAAGTTGTTAGAAGCAGTGAAAAGTTTTTATCGAGGATGTAAGGCATGTGTACGTGTAGGAAGAGAGGAAAGTGATTGGTTCTCAGTGAATGTAGGTTTGCGGCAGGTTTGCATGATGTCTCCATGGTTGTTTAATTTGTTTATGGATGGGGTTGTTAGGGAGGTGGATGCAAGAGTTTTGGAAAGAGAGGTAAGTATGCAGTCTGTTGTGGATGAGAGAGCTTGGGAAGTGAGTCAGTTGTTGTTCGCTGATGATACAGTGCTGGTGGCTGATGCGGGTTGAGAAACTGCAAAAGCTGGTGACTGAGTTTGGTAAAGTGTGTGAAAGAAGAAAGCCGAGAGCAATTGTAAATAAGAGCAAGGTAATAAGGTACAGTAAGGTTGAGGGACAAGTCAGCTGGGAGGTAAGTTTGAAAGGAGAAAAACTGGAGGAAGTAAAGTGTTTTAGATATCTGGGAATGGATTTGGCAGCGGATGGAACCATGGAAGCGAAAGTGTATCATAGGGTGGGGGAGGGGGCAAAAGTTCTGGGAGCGTTGAAGAATGTGTGGAAGTCGAGAACATTATCTCGGAAAGGAAAGATGGGTATGTTTGAAGGAATAGTGGTTCCAACAATGTTATATGGCTGCGAGGCGTGGGCTATGGATAGAGTTGTGCGGAGGAGGGTGGATGTGCTGGAAATGAGATGTTTGAGGACAATATGTTGTGTGAGGTGGTTTGATCGAGTAAGTAATAATAGGGTAAGAGAGATGTGTGGTAATATAAAGTTTGGTTGAGAGAGCAGGAGAGGGTGTTTTGAAATGGTTTGGTCACATGGAGAGAATGAGTGAGGAAAGATTGACCAAGAGAATATGTGTGTCAGAGGTGCAGGAATGAGGAGAAATGGGAGACCAAATTGGAGGTGGAAAGATGGAGTGAAAGAGATTTTGAGTGATCGGGCCCTGAACATGCAGGAGGGTGAAAGGCGTGTAAGGAATAGAGTGAATTGCAACAATGTGATATACCGGGGTTGACGTGCTGTCAATGGATTGAACGAGGGCATGTGAAGCGTCTGGGATAAACAATGGAAAGCTGTGTGGGGCCTGGATGTGGTAAGGGATCTGTGGTTTCGGTGTATTATTACATGACAGCTAGAGACTAAGTGTGAAAGAATGTGGCCTTTGTTTTCTTTTCTTAGCGCTACCTCGTGCACATGTGGGGGGAGGGGGTTGTTATTTCATGTGTGGCGAGGTGGCGATGGGAATGAATAAAGGCAGACTATGAATTATGTACATGTGTATATATATGTATATGTCTGTGTGCATATATATATGTATTCGTCGAGATGTATAGGTATGTATATTTGCGTGTGTGGATGTGTATGTATATATATATATATATATGTGTGTGTAATCCAATAACGCTCTCTGGCCATCTCTCCTACTTACATAAGTATACTTATGTATATCTCGCTTTTTAAACCAGGTATTCCCAATCATCAGTCCTTTTTCAGCACATAAATCTACAAGCTCTTCACCATTTCCATTTACAACACTGAACACCCCATGCATACCAATTATTCCCTCAACTGCCACATTACTCACCTTTGCATTCAAATCACCCATCACTATAACCCGGTCTCGTGCATCAAAACCGCTAACACACTCATTCAGCTGCTCCCAAAACACTTGCCTCTCATGATCTTTCTTCTCATGCCCAGGTGCATATGCACCAATAATCACCCACCTCTCTCCATCAACTTTCAATTTTACCCATATTAATCGAGAATTTACTTTCTTACATTCTATCACATACTCCCACAACTCCTGTTTCAGGAGTATTGCTACTCCTTCCCTTGCTTTGAAAAATGTGTGGAAGTCGAGAACATTATCTCGGAAAGCAAAAATGGGTATGTTTGAAGGAATAGTGGTTCCAACAATGTTGTATGGTTGCGAGGCGTGGGCTATGGATAGAGATGTGCGCAGGAGGATGGATGTGCTGGAAATGAGATGTTTGAGGAAAATGTGTGGTGTGAGGTGGTTTGATCGAGTAAGTAACGTAAGGGTAAGAGAGATGTGTGGAAATAAAAAGAGCGTGGTTGAGAGAGCAGAAGAGGGTGTTTTGAAATGGTTTGGGCACATGGAGAGAATGAGTGAGGAAAGATTGACCAAGAGGATATATGTGTCGGAGGTGGAGGGAACGAGGAGAAGAGGGAGACCAAATTGGAGGTGGAAAGATGGAGTGAAAAAGATTTTGTGTGATCGGGGCCTGAACATGCAGGAGGGTGAAAGGAGGGCAAGGAATAGAGTGAATTGGAGCGATGTGGTATACAGGGGTTGACGTGCTGTCAGTGGATTGAATCAAGGCATGTGAAGCGTCTGGGGTAAACCATGGAAAGCTGTGTAGGTATGTATATTTGCGTGTGTGGACGTGTGTATGTACATGTGTATGGGGGGGGGGTTGGGCCATTTCTTTCGTCTGTTTCCTTGCGCTACCTCGCAAACGCGGGAGACAGCGACAAAGTATAAAAAAAAAAATATATATGTGTGTATTTGGGTGGGTTGGGCCATTCTTTCATCTGTTTCCTTGCGCTACCTCGCTAACGTGGGAGACAGCGACAAAGCAAAATGAATAATAAATAATAAATATATGAAAAAAAAATTTAGCCACAGAAACAATAATTATTTCGCAGTATTGCTCTCACCAGATTGGTCTCCTCAACTCTGATACACAAATAGGAAAATGGTGATGTCACCAAGCTATTTCTCCCATATGAAATTAAAGAATAAAATTACAACAACTATAAGATTTAACCAAGGAGAAATATGAAATTGTGGTTTTAGCTTACTGGTAATTGCTAAAAACAGCATGATGTTGGCGTCTCCCTAGGTGGTATCATCACATCCTTGTTTTTATAATGTTTTAGTGCTGTTGCTTTTTATATTGATAAAGTTAAACTTGTTCCACATATCTTCATTACTTTTACAGATGTTTATAGAGTTTCATGATCTCACCCCATCCTTATTATTACTGTCATAACAATTGAAATGATAATGTTGATATTAAGTGAAGAATTGATGGTTGATACCTTCATCGATGCTTTATTCAGTTCAGAGTGTATTTTTTCTTTCCAGTACCCTGGGATGGAAGTAATTATCTTATGTAAATAATTGTAAAATGTATTCTAAATATATTTTGCTTTGTTCGGTGAGTATGCTTAAAGAGAGAAAAGTTTTGTTGAATCATGAACTAAGCATCTTAAACCATCCCCAAGACTGTATCTGAGTTTTGGATATATTAGTCTGTGATACCTGAATAAGTAAGGTTGTGTTTGCAAACAAAAATCCTAATTGCATTCCTGGTAAATACTTTTCTTTAATTTCATACATTTATAGTTTTCTTTTATGTTTGGTATTATACTACATCTGATGAAGAGCTAAATCAGTACAGTAACTGTGAGAACATTTAATGATAACATATTAGTAATGTTTCTGAGTAGGAGAGGTAGCTGTTTCCTCAAAACACATTTTTGATCCTAAGACATTGATACACAGACTTTAAAAGTCAGTAATAACTGTGTGATATTTAGTCTGGTAATTTAAGTGCCACAGCAGTACCATTAATCATGTAGTTAATGAAAGTGTTGCCTCTCATGATCTTTCTTCTCATGACCAGGTGCATAGGCACCAATAATCACCCATCTTCCTCCATCCACTTTTAGTTTTACTTATATCAGTCTAGTGTTTACTTTCTTACACTATCACATACTCCCACAATTCCTGCTTCAGGAGAAGTGCTACTCCTTCCTTTGCTCTTGTCTTCTCACCAACCCCTGACTTTACTCCCAAGACATGCCCAAATCACTCTTCCCCTTTACCCATGAACTTCGTTTCACTCAGAGCCAAAACATCCAGGCTCCTTTCCTCAAACATACTACCTATCTCTCCTTTTTTCTCATCTTGGTCACATCCATACACATTTAGACACCTCAGTCTGAGCCTTCGAGGAGGATGAGGACTCCTCACATGACTCCCGTTTCCCCTTTCAGAAAGTTAAAATACAAGGAGGGGAGGGTTTCTATCCCCTGCTCCCATCCCCTTTAGTTGCCTGCACTTTTTCTGCACTTAATCACTGTTTCTCACATTGGCAAGGTAACATCAGGAAACAGATGATGAAAGACAATTTCTGCTCACATAAAGATATATATGTGGGAAGTAGCAATCAAGTGCAAGAAAGTTTATCAGTTCTAGTCACTTTCATCACCATAAGAATAAATACTGTGTGCATTTTATCACATTCATGCACTCTTCTGTCATTTATGGTCTTGTACCGCCCTTATGTACAGTATTACCAAGTTGCATATAGGACATCAGTCTGTTTTTGTTTACGTTAGGTTTTTTTCCATATATGTATGGTTCAAGTTTCTTGAACTGATTATTATTTGTTGTACAGTTATGGAAAAAGACATAGATTTAGATCATTCCTAAATTGTCAACCATCTTGTTTTCATTCCTCAACAACAAATAAATGTAAGGCCGGTCATTTATTTCTCCCTGATTATGTTTAGGTATATATTACCAGTATCTTGGTTGTTTGTTTTTATTCTATAATGCTCTTTTATTTCATAAGAGAGATATAGATTTACAATTATGTTAGTATACTGTTTAAGGTGTGTATTGGTGTCTGGGTGACTGACCTGGTGAGAACATCTCTGCAAAATGGATTTTTTTTTGGTTGTGAATCTTTTATTGTTTGAACAAAACTTAGGCAGTTTGAATTGCATAATCAATATTCTGGTACATATCAACTGATTTTGGCAGATTTTGAGGTTTTGTCACAGTGCAAACTACCAACATCTGCAGGTCTGTGTTGGATAATGAGTGGTTTCAGGGAATGGGGCAGATGTAGTGGCTGTGTATTTGTTTCTGTATGCCCAGTATTGTAGGTTTTTTGCTGTTTAAGTACTTAAGATGTTTAATGTCTACAAACACACAGTCTCTTTTCATATACAACTCTTGACAACACTTAACTCACATACCTCATTCTGTGTAAGTCTAGATTTTCTTGTGGTGAGCACTATGTGCTAGCCTTGCCTTTTGGCAAAATCATAGGAGCAATACCCTGAAGTAGTAACATTAAGTATTGTAACATTAATTTGTCAAAGGCAAAATTTGTATACTTCCCTTTTCTGTCCACATAATGAAAATTTTATGATAGGCATTTTGCCATACCCAAAGACCAACCCGAACACCACTATCTGGTAACACTTGTTTACCAATTGCATCTTGGCTGTCTTTCCTTGTATAGCAACTGACTGCTCTACGTCTTCTGTCTTATTCTTGTATCTCCCCTGATATCATTACACGAAAGTGCACTTGGGAACTTGTCGTGTTTCATTTTCCTCACGGTTATTTGTATAGATAATGCTCACCACTGTGACCTCTTGCGATGCATATATGTGAGTAAATGGGTCTTTCTTCATCTGTTTCCTGGTGCTACCTTGCTATTTCGAGAAATGATGATCAATTATGATGATAAAGAAAAATGAAATATAGTTGGTACTATAGAATGTTTACAATTTAGACAAACGAAAGGAAGGAGTCACCCTTCGTAAGTTCAGTATATCACCATTTTTTTGGCGAATGATGATAAATTGCATGTTTTACTTATGTTTTCTGCATAGTTCTCTTCTATCGGTTCTTTCATAATGCTTAAACTAATGATGATCTATGTATTCAGAAGTAGAAAAATTTTACCTTGCCTATCCCAAACACAGTCAAATACTATATTATTATTATTTTGCTTTGTCGCTGTCTCCCGTGTTTGCGAGGTAGCGCAAGGAAACAGACGAATGAAATGGCCCAACCCACCCCCATACACATGTATATACATACACGTCCACACACGCGAATATACATACCTATACATCTCAGTGTACACATATATATACACAAACAGACACATACATATATACCCATGCACACAATTCACACTGCCTTTATTCATTCCCATCGCCACCTCGCCACACATGGAATACCATCCCCCTCCCCCCTCATGTGTGCGAGGTAGCGCTAGGAAAAGACAACAAAGGCCCCACTCGTTCACACTCAGTCTCTAGCTGTCATGCAATAATGCCCGAAACCACAGCTCCCTTTCCACATCCAGGCCCCACACAACTTTCCATGGTTTACCCCAGACGCTTCACATGCCCTGATTCAATCCACTGACAGCACTTCAACCCCGGTATACCACATCGATCCAATTCACTCTATTCCTTGCCCGCCTTTCACCCTCCTGCATGTTCAGGCCCCGATCACTCAAAATCTTTTTCACTCCATCTTTCCACCTCCAATTTGGTCTCCCACTTCTCCTCGTTCCCTCCACCTCCGACACATATATCCTCCTGGTCAATCTTTCCTCACTCATTCTCTCCATGTGCCCAAACCATTTCAAAACACCCTCTTCTGCTCTCTCAACCACGCTCTTTTTATTTCCACACATCTCTCTTACCCTTACATTACTTACTCGATCAAACCACCTCACACCACACATTGTCCTCAAACATCTCATTTCCAGCACATCCACCCTCCTGCGCAAAACTCTATCCATAGCCCACGCCTAGCAACCATACAACATTGTTGGAACCACTATTCCTTCAAACATACCCATTTTTGCTTTCCGAGATAATGTTCTCGACTTCCACACATTCTTCAAGGCTCCCAGGATTTTCGCCCCCTCCCCCACCCTATGATTCACTTCCGCTTCCATGGTTCCATCCGCTGCCAGATCCAGTCCCAGATATCTAAAACACTTTACTTCCTCCAGTTTTTCTCCATTCAAACTTACCTCCCATTTGACTTGACCCTCAACCCTACTGTACCTAATAACCTTGCTCTTATTCACATTTACTCTTAACTTTCTTCTTTCACACACTTTACCAAACTCAGTCACCAGCTTCTGCAGTTTCTCACATGAATCAGCCACCAGCGCTGTATCATCAGCGAACAACAACTGACTCACTTCCCATGCTCTCTCAACCACAACAGACTTCATACTTGCCCCTCTTTCCAAAACTCTTGCATTCACCTCCCTAAGAACCCCATCCATAAACAAATTAAACAACCATGGAGACATCACACACCCCTGCCGCAAACCTACACTCACTGAGAACCAATCACTTTCCTCTCTTCCTACACGTACACATGCCTTACATCCTCGATAAAAATGTTTCACTGCTTCTAACAACTTGCCTCCCACACCATATATTCTTAATACCTGCCACAGAGCATCTCTATCAACTCTATCATATGCCTTCTCCAGATCCATAAATGCTACACACTTCTGAAACCACACTGCTCTTCCCCAATCTGATGCTCTGTACATGCCTTCACCCTCTCAATCAATACCCTCCCATATAATTTACCAGGAATACTCAACAAACTTATACCTCTGTAATTTGAGCACTCACTCATCCCCTTTGCCTTTGTACAATGGCACTATGAACACATTCCGCCAATCCTCAGGCACCTCACCATGAGTCATACATACATTAAATAACCTTACCAACCAGTCAACAATACAGTCACCCCCCTTTTTTAATAGATTCCACTGCAATACCATCCAAGCCTGCTGCCTTGCCGGCTTTCATCTTCTGCAAAGCTTTTACTACCTCTTCTCTGTTTACCAAATCATATTCCCTTACCCTCTCACTTTGCACACCACCCCGATCAAAACACCCTATATCTGCCACTCTATCATCAAACACATTCAACAAACCTTCAAAATACTCATTCCATCTCCTTCTCACATCTCCACTACTTGTTATCACCTCCCCATTAGCGCTCTTCACTGAAGTTCCCATTTGCTCCCTTGTCTTACGCACTTTATTTACCTCCTTCCAGAACATCTTTTTATTCTCCCTAAAATTTAATGATACTCTTTCACCCCAACTCTCATTTGCCCTCTTTTTCACCTCTTGACCTCCTGTCTCTTTCTTTTATACATCTCCCACTCAATTGCATTTTTTCCTTGCAAAAATCGTCCAAATGCCTCTCTCCTCTTTCATGTCTTATTGTTCTCTGTATATGTATATTGTATATTTTTATGGCTGGAATAATGCTTTGATTATTATCTTGTACAATTTTCTCATTTTAAGTATTATTAATATTATTATTATTATTTTCGAGAACATTATCTCGGAAAGCAAAAATGGGTATGTTTGAAGGAATAGTGGTTCCAACAATGTTGTATGGTTGCGAGGCGTGGGCTATGGATAGAGTTGTGCGCAGGAGGATGGATGTGCTGGAAATGAGATGTTTGAGGACAATGTGTGGTGTGAGGTGGTTTGATCGAGTAAGTAACGTAAGGGTAAGAGAGATGTGTGGAAATAAAAAGAGCGTGGTTGAGAGAGCAGAAGAGGGTGTTTTGAAATGGTTTGGGCACATGGAGAGAATGAGTGAGGAAAGATTGACCAAGAGGATATATGTGTCGGAGGTGGAGGGAACGAGGAGAAGTGGGAGACCAAATTGGAGGTGGAAAGATGGAGTGATAAAGATTTTGTGTGATCGCGGCCTGAACATGCAGGAGGGCAAGGAATAGAGTGAATTGGATCGATGTGGTATACCGGGTTGACGTGCTGTCAGTGGATTGAATCAGGGCATGTGAAGCGTCTGGGGTAAACCATGGAAAGCTGTGTAGGTATGTATATTTGCGTGTGTGGACGTATGTATATACATGTGTATGGGGTGGGTTGGGCCATTTCTTTAGTCTGTTTCCTTGCGCTGCCTTGCAAATGCGGGAGACAGCGACAAAGCAAAAAAAAAAAAAAAATCTTCATATGGTTCCTAACCTCATATTTACATGGAAGTGGAGGTAATGATGTAGCTTTATTTGACTGATAAAAATTGAACATTTATTGTACTAATATCATGCTGTGTTCTGATCTATCTGTATGGTCATAGCTGCTCTTGAGAAGTAGGTTCAAAGAAGTTACCGCATCTAAACAGGACTCCCAGTTTCTTTTAGGTAGACTTAACTACTTATGTGATGCAAAGTTTTCAAAATATTTTGGATGTTACAGTGGTAAAAAGGATGTTTATTGTGTTGAGTAGTGAAATTACAGATCCATCAGAAGAGATGGAAAAGTAGTGATTTTTGGAAAAAATTTAAGAGCTTTCAGATAAGGAGTTAAAGAGATGAACAGAAATTAGGGAGATAGAGAGATGAACAGAAATTAGGGAGATAGAAAGCTGAACAGAAATTAGGGAGATAGAGAGATGAGCACAAATTGGGTTAAAGAGATACTAGATGTACCCATTTTTTATCTTCTCTATTGGATGTCCAGTCCAGGTTTAGGGATGAAGCTCTGATAAAGCAAGAGAGGTTCGGGTGGATTTGAAAGAATTGGAAGAATACAGTGTAGAGTTGTCAGTATACGAGTGCATTTGGTCATCTGGTGAAGATAAAGTATTCTCGTTAAAAAGTAGCAAGAGTGCTTACTAAGAGACTAGACAGGACTACTTTTGATAAAGTGGGAAAGATTGATCCATCAACAATTATAAAGATTAGAAAATGAGAGTAATGTGGAGTTAGGGAGGCAAGAGTAAGGTGGAGTGAGGGAGGCAAGTCAAAAAAGGGGAGCTTTGAGATGAGACCTAAGTGTCATAGCCTGTTAGAAACCTTTCATTTTTGTAGAGCTACAACTTATCATTCTTATAGTCTCTTCAAGATGATTACCAGACATTGGTAAGCTTGGAAAAAATGTTACCAGTGGATCTTACCTTACATTAGCCATGCTGATGTTTACTGAAAAAGACTGAGATTCAGGGTTTATGAAACTGTGTGAATTGAGGAGGGATTCTTAGACTGGAGATAATAAGTCAGAGCAAAGTGACGATAGTTGGATCAGGGAGAAGACTGAGATTCTGAGTTTGTACAAGGCTCTGGGAATTGAAAAGGGATACAAACACTGGAAACATTAAGTCAGAGCAACAAGACAATAGTTAGAACAGAGTTGTTATCTTTCCGTGGGGATAGGATATGCCTTTTCATGTTTCGAAGAAGGAAATTTTTTGATTTTTAATTTGAGGTAGAAGAGATGAGTAAGCACATTATCAGTACGTGAGGGTGGATGCCATCTACTTCCTACACCTAGCTTGTGTCCAGAGAGAGTATTGCACTTTGGACTGCATGAAAAGAGATTCTAGTGAAATGCTTTGTATTAGTTCAGGAGCATTAGAGAGTAAGTTATAATGTGTCTAGCAACTTCCATGGGATGACTGTAGGCATGACTGCCTTTTTGAATGTAGATTTTTAAAATTGAAAGGCTAGAAGGAGACAGGTGATTTTTGAGTGATAATTAGGAGGGATTACCATGAGAAACAGAAAATTTAAAGTAATGCAGAAAAGATTTAAAGATGCTGAGAGTTCTATTGAAAGTACCAGAATGATATTTTTTCTTCTTATTTGTCTGCATTTCCCAAATTCACAAGATAGTACAGAGTGGAAAAAGGTGAGAACGATGGAAGTAAGGGGAGTGGGGGAGGAATGGGATGTATTTAGGGAATCAGTGATGGATTGCGCAAAAGATGCTTGTGGCATGAGAAGAGTGGGAGGTGGGTTGATTAGAAAGGGTAGTGAGTGGTGGGATGAAGAAGTAAGATTATTAGTGAAAGAGAAGAGAGAGGCATTTGGATGATTTTTGCAGGGAAAAAATGCAATTGAGTGGGAGATGTAAAAAAGAAAGAGACAGGAGGTCAAGAGAAAGGTACAAGAGGTGAAAAAGAGGGCAAATGAGAGTTGGGGTGAGAGAGTATCATTAAATTTTAGGGAGAATAAAAAGATGTTCTGGAAGGAGGTAAATAAAGTGCGTAAGACAAGGGAGCAAATGGGAACTTCAGTGAAGGGCGCAAATGGGGAGGTGATAACAAGTAGTGGTGATGTGAGAAGGAGATGGAGTGAGTATTTTGAAGGTTTGTTGAATGTGTTTGATGATAGAGTGGCAGATATAGGGTGTTTTGATCGAGGTGGTGTGCAAAGTGAGAGGGTTAGGGAGAATGATTTGGTAAACAGAGAAGAGGTAGTAAAAGCTTTGCGGAAGATGAAAGCCGGCAAGGCAGCAGGTTTGGATGGTATTGCAGTGGAATTTATTAAAAAAGGGGGTGACTGTATTATTGACTGGTTGGTAAGGTTATTTAATGTATGTATGACTCATGGTGAGGTGCCTGAGGATTGGCAGAATGTGTGCATAGTGCCATTGTACAAAGGCAAAGGGGACAAGAGTGAGTGCTCAAATTACAGAGGTATAAGTTTGTTGAGTATTGCTGGTAAATTATATGGGAGGGTATTGATTGAGAGGGTGAAGACATGTACAGAGCATCAGATTGGGGAAGAGGAGTGTGGTTTCAGAAGTGGTAGAGGATGTGTGGATCAGGTGTTTGCTTTGAAGAATGTATGTGAGAAATACTTAAAAAAGCAAATGGATTTGTATGTAGCATTTATGGATCTGGAGAAGGCATATGATAGAGTTGATACAGATGCTCTGTGGAAGGTACTAAGAATATATGGTGTGGGAGGTAAGTTGTTAGAAGCAGTGAAAAGTTTTTATCGAGGATGTAAGGCATGTGTACGTGTAGGAAGAGAGGAAAGTGATTGGTTCTCAGTGAATGTAGGTTTGCGGCAGGGGTGTGTGATGTCTCCATGGTTGTTTAATTTGTTTATGGATGGGGTTGTTAGGGAGGTGAATGCAAGAGTTTTGGAAAGAGGGGCAAGTATGAAGTCTGTTGTGGATGAGAGAGCTTGGGAAGTGAGTCAGTTGTTGTTCGCTGATGATACAGCGCTGGTGGCTGATTCATGTGAGAAACTGCAGAAGCTGGTGACTGAGTTTGGTAAAGTGTGTGAAAGAAGAAAGTTAAGAGTAAATGTGAATAAGAGCAAGGTTATTAGGTGCAGTGGGGTTGAGGGTCAAGTCAGTTGGGAGGTAAGTTTGAATGGAGAAAAACTGGAGGAAGTAAAGTGTTTTAGATATCTGGGACTGGATCTGGCAGCGGATGGAACCATGGAAGCGGAAGTGAATCATAGGGTGGGGGAGGGGGCGAAAATCCTGGGAGCCTTGAAGAATGTGTGGAAGTCTAGAACATTATCTCTGAAAGCAAAAATGGGTATGTTTGAAGGAATAGTGGTTCCAACAATGTTGTATGGTTGCGAGGTGTGGGCTATGGATAGAGTTTTGCGCAGGAGGATGGATGTGCTGGAAATGAGATGTTTGAGGACAATGTGTGGTGTGAGGTGGTTTGATCGAGTAAGTACTGTAAGGGTAAGAGAGATGTGTGGAAATAAAAAGAGCGTGGTTGAGAGAGCAGAAGAGGGTGTTTTGAAATGGTTTGGGCACATGGAGAGAATGAGTGAGGAAAGATTGACCAAGAGGATATATGTGTCGGAGCTGGAGGGAACGAGGAGAAGAGGGAGACCAAATTGGAGGTGGAAAGATGGAGTGAAAAAGATTTTTTGTGATCGGGGCCTGAACATGCAGGAGGGTGAAAGGAGGGCAAGGAATAGAGTGAATTGGATCGATGTGGTATACTGTGGTTGACGTGCAGTCAGTGGATTGAATCAGGGCATGTGAAGCGTCTGGGGTAAACCATGGAAAGCTGTGTAGGTATGTATATTTGCGTGTGTGGACGTATGTATATACATGTGTATGGGGGTGGGTTGGGCCATTTCTTTCGTCTGTCTCCTTGCGCTACCTCGCAAACGCGGGAGACAGCGGCAAAAAAAAAGAAAAAGAAAGAAGTGCTAGGATCATAAGAAGAAAGGCTGCATTCACTCTCACCCATTCTCTATTTGTCATGTGCAGTGCATTAAGCCACTGCCTGATTCCTAAGGAAATCAGCACGTTCTGGCTCATGGAACCCTTGTTCTTCCATGTATAAGAGCACAAGAGTTCATGTCAGTAATACAGGAAAAAGTCTTCCAGTTGTGATTACGTATCATTACCAGGGCCCATAAACCTTTCCATAATTCCCCCAGGCCACTTCATGAGCCATGTTCAGTTCACTGTCTTGTGCATTCCTTTCACCCTTCACCCAGCCACTCAAAATATTCATCCTACCTTGCCCAGTTTGGTCTACTTTTCCTTTTTCCCTTTAATATTGACACATATATCTTTGTCAGCTTCTCACTCATTCTCTTTACATGTCCCAGCTATTTCAGCACACCATCTTCAGCTTTCTCAACCACACTCTTCTTATTACCACAACTGTTTCTTGAACTTTTATTACTTAAATCACCTCATAACATGTGTGTTCCTCAGAACATTTCATTTTTTAAAAGATGAAAAAGGATGATATTACAAACTTAAAAGCATCGAAACAGGATGATATTATGAACCTGAAAGCCTTGCATTTAGGAAGAAGCAGAATTATTAAGCATACATCGTACCATGTAATATAGCAAAAAGTTATCAAAAAGAATGAGATCCTTGCAACTAGGAACTAGGGTGATATATTGGTTTGTACTCCATCATGAATGTGAAGCCTTAGTTTTCCTTTAAATGAGTAAATGAAAAAAAATGGTTTTCAGAAATGTATGTAGTTTAGTAGGACTTTTAAGACTATTAGGAAAATAAAGGTTGAGAAATGAATACAAGGTCTGACAAAGGCACATCATTGAAAACCTTGTATTAGGTTGATTCGGCCTTGTAGTATGTATTGCAATGAGCAGGCTGGTGAAATTTGTGGTATTGCTATTGGTTATTTGAGGTAACAGCCTCAGAGTGAACTTTTAAAAGCTAGCTTTTTTTTGAAGTAAGGATGTTTGGGGATGACTATTTATGTGTGTAAAGGGGGGTTATTTTGTATGGAAAGATTGATTTTTAAGTACTTTGTACTTAACATCGTTTAGTATTTACAGTATGTATAATGAATGATGAGTCAGAAAGCCTTGAAAGCTTTGAGTTTGATCTTTTGGATTGGATTTGAGCTGAGGATATGTTTGAGTGACTTTAGAATTGCATGAAAATGGCATGTATGGTATCAGACTACTATCAGTGTAGTTCTCTCTGCTTATCTGATGCCCATTCTCTCTTAAGAACTCCCATCAAGGGGGTTGGCTATGGCAGAAGCTTCTCCACTTATCCCAGACCTTACATACCTCCCTCACATACACCATCCCACACTTTCTACCCCCATTTTTCTCCATCCAGTACTCTTCCTGTTAGCGATATTTCAAAACTTGAACTTTTTAATTCCTTGATAGGATTATATCCCTTGGGGATAGGGGAGAAAGAATGTCACCCATGTATCTCGTGTGTTACAATGTAGAAAGCAACTGAGGATGCAGGAGTGGGGCCTGGAGATCTCCTGTATTACTTTCCAAAAGGTGGAATGGAGGAGATAGCCAAATAAGGATCTTTTATCCTCTAAGGCTCACTCATTTGCTTTGGATGCTACCTGGCTCACGTAGGAAATAGTGAACATGTATGAAAGAAAAGGAATATATCATGTGTGCATGATTTCCAGCATTAATTTTCAAAGCCAGCTGAAGTGGGACCCAGATTATAAATGGATTTTTATTTTGACATCTTTGCAGGGAGTTGGGTAAAATTGGATAGGAATGTGTTAATGAAGTCTCAAAGATGATCAGCATGTAACAAATGCTTTCTTTCAGGTCGTATTCTCTTGAAGGGTGATAATATCACTCTAATCCAAAACACTCAGCCAGATGCCACGAACATGTAGTTGTCAGTATTCTTCAGTGCTTGGATGTCAGACAACTATTTCTTTCATTTCGATGCAGGAGGCAGTTATGCACCGGCTACCTACATGGCAGTGAATTTATGTGAATGTTGTATGAAGCTCTGTTGTGTGGATTACTACCAAATATGTTAGAATTATTTATCTCAGTAAACATTTATATATTGTATTCTTTCAATTTTTAAGAATGTTAGGACAAAATTGAGATTGAACTGTTTACTTGCAGAGGCTTTTGTTTTTAGAATGAAGAACATGGAAAATATTTTTCATAACATTTTCTTTTTTTTTTTTGTTTTAACTTTTAGCTTCTTCATTTTTCATGGATTAGATAATCATGGAATAAAGAATTTGTAAAGTCAGTATATTTTTATTTTGTAAACAGTACAAGTTGATTGAATTGCCTTTGTGCAATTCTCATTCTCTATACGTGAGTGGAAGCAAGAGTTTTGTAATAAATCATAAAACTACTTTCAGCAGTGCTATTACTTGCCCCATATGTATATAGAATCATGGGTGGTCGTTACTTTTTGGTTAATCTAGCTCAACAGCCAGATGTTTCTCCAGAATGGCATCACTTTATTGCTGCATATGCACCTGGGCATGAGAAGAAAGATCATGAGAGGCAAGTGTTTTGGGAGCAGCTGAATGAGTGTGGTAGTGATTTTCAGGCACAAGACCGGGTTATAGTGATAGGTGATTTGAACGCAAAGGTGAGTAATGTGGCAGTTGAGGGAATAATTGGTATACATGGGGTGTTCAGTGTTGTAAATGGAAATGGTGAAGAGCTTGTAGATTTATGTGCTGAAAAAGGACTGGTGATTGGGAATACCTGGTTTAAAAAGTGAGATATACATAAGTATACGTATGTAAGTAGGAGAGATGGCCAGAGAGTGTTATTGGATTACGTGTTAATTGATAGGCGCACGAAAGAGAGACTTTGGATGTTAATGTGCTGAGAGGTGCAACTGGAGGGATGTCTGATCATTATCATGTGGAGGCGAAGATTTGTAGGGGTTTTTCAGAAAAGAAGAGAGAAGGTTGGGGTGAAGAGAGTAGTAAGAGTAAGTGAGCTTGGGAAGGAGACTTGTGTGAGGAAGTACCAGGAGAGACTGAGTACAGAATGGAAAAAGGTGAGAACAAAGGAGGTAAGGGGAGTGGGAGAGGAATGGGATGTATTTAGGGAAGCAGTGATGGCTTGCGCAAAAGATGCTTGTGGCATGAAAAGCGTGGGAGGTGGGTTGATTAGAAAGGGTAGTGAGTGGTGGGATGAAGAAGTAAGATTATTAGTGAAAGAGAAGAGAAAGGCTTTTGGACGATTTTTGCAGGGAAAAAATGCAAATGAGTGGGAGATGTATAAAAGAAAGAGGCAAGAGGTCAAGAGAAAGGTGCAAGAGGTGAAAAAGAGGGCAAATGAGAGTTGGGGTGAGTGAGCATCATTAAATTCTAGGGAGAATAAAAAGATGTTTTGGAAGGAGGTAAATAAAGTGCGTAA
Source organism: Panulirus ornatus (assembly GCF_036320965.1). Lineage (NCBI taxonomy): Eukaryota > Metazoa > Arthropoda > Malacostraca > Decapoda > Palinuridae > Panulirus > Panulirus ornatus. The sequence goes on along the minus strand of NC_092247.1, from coordinate 13,448,912 downwards.
GACAAGGGAGCAAATGGGAACTTCAGTGAAGTGGGCTAATTGGGAGATGATAACAAGTAGTGGTGATGTGAGAAGGAGATGGAGCGAGCATTTTGAAGGTTTGTTGAATGTGTTTGATGATAGAGTGGCCGATATAGGGTGTTTTTGTCGAGGTGGTGTGCAAGGTGAGAGGGTTAGGGAAAATGATTTGGTAAGCAGAGAAGAGGTAGTAAAAGCTTTGCGGAAGATGAAAGCCGGCAAGGCAGCGGGTTGGGACGGTATTGCAGTGGAGTTTATTTAAAAAGGGGAGTGACTGTTTTGTTCACTGGTTAGTAAGGTTAATTTAATGTATGTATGATTCATGGTGAGGTGCCTGAGGATTGGCGGAATGCTTGCATAGTGCCATTGTACAAAGGCAAAGGGGATAAGAGTGAGTGCTCAAATTACAGAGGTATAAGTTTGTTGAGTATTGCTGCTAAATTATATGGTAGGGTATTGATTGAGAGGGTGAAGGCATGCACAGAGCATCAGATTGGGGAAGAGCAGTGTGGTTTCAGAAGTGGTAGAGGATGTGTGGATCAGGTGTTTGCTTTGAAGAATGTATGTGAGAAATACTTAGAAAAGCAAATGGATTTGTGTGTAGCATTTATGGATCTGAAGAGGGCATATGATAGAGTTGATAGAGATGCTCTGTGGAAGGTATTAGGAATATATGGTGTGGGTGGCAAGTTGTTAGAAGCAGTGAAAAGTTTTTATTGAGGATGTAAAGCATGTGTACAGGTAGGAAGAGAGAAAAGTGATTGGTTCTCAGTGAATGTAGGTTTGTGGCAGGGGTGTGTGATGTCTCCATGGTTGTTTAATTTGTTTATGGATGGGGTTGTTAGGGAGGTGAATGCAAGAGTTTTGGAAAGAACGGTAAGTATGCAGTCTGTTGTGGATGAGAGAGCTTGGGAAGTGAGTCAGTTGTTTGCTGATGATACAGCGCTGGTGGCTGATTCATGTGAGAAACTGCAGAAGCTGGTGACTGAGTTTGGTAAAGTGTGTGAAAGAAGAAAGTTAAGAGTAAATGTGAATAAGAGCAAGGTTATTAGGTACAGTAGGGTTGAGGGTCAAGTCGATTGGGAGGTAAGTTTGAATGGAGAAAAACTGGAGGAAGGAAAGTGTTTTAGATATCTGGGAGTGGATTTGGCAGCGGATGGAACCATGGAAGCGGAAGTGAATCATAGGGTGGGGGAGGGGACAAACATTCTGGGAGCGTTGAAGAATGTTTGGAAGTCGAGAACATTATCTCTGAAAGCAAAAGTGGGTATGTTTGAAGGAATAGTGGTTCCAACAATGATGTATGGTTGCGAGGTGTGGGCTATGGATAGAGTTGTGCGCAGGAGGGTGGATGTGCTGGAAATGATATGTTTGAGGACAATATGTGGTTTGATCGAGTAAGTAATGTAAGGGTAAGAGAGATGTGTGGAAATAAAAAGAGTGTGGTTGAGAGAGCAGAAGAAGGTGTTATGAAATGGTTTGGTCACATGGAGAGAATGAGTGAGGAAAGATTGACCAAGAGGATATATGTGTCAGAGGTGGAAGGAACAAGAAGTGGTGGACCAAATTGGAGGTGGAAAGATGGAGTGAAAAAGTTTTTGAGTGATCGTGGCCTGAACATGCAGGAGGGTGAAAGGCGTGCAAGGAATAGAGTGAATTAGAACGATGTGGTATACCGGGGTTGACGTGCTGTCAATGGATTGAACCAGGGCATGTGAAGCGTCTGGGGTAAACCATGGAAACTTGTGTGGGGCCTTGATGTGGAGAGGGAGCTGTGGTTTCGGTGTATTATTACATGACAGCTGGAGACTGAGTGTGAACGAATGGGGCCTTTGTTGTCTTTCCCTAGCGCTACCTCGCACACAAGAGGGGGGAGGGGGATATTATTACATGTGTGGCGGGGTGGCGATGGGAATAAATAAAGGCAGACAGTATGAATTATGTACATGTGTATATATGTATATGCCTCTGTGTGTATATATATGTGTACATTGAGATGTATAGGTATGTATATTTGCGTGTGTGGACGTGTATGTATATACATGTGTATGTGGGTGGGGTGGGCCGGGCCATTCTTTCGTCTGTTTCCTTGCTAACGCGTGAGACAGCAACAAAGCAAAATAAATAGATAATATATATATATATATATATATATATATATTGGGAGGTGAGTTTGAATGGAGAAAAACTGGAGGAAGTGAAGTGTTTTAGATATCTGGGAGTGGATCTGTCAGCGGATGGAACCATGGAAGCGGAAGTGGATCATAGGGTGGGGGAGGGGGCGAAAATTTTGGGAGCCTTGAAAAATGTGTGGAAATCGAGAACATTATCCCGGAAAGCAAAAATGGGTATGTTTGAAGGAATAGTAGTTCCAACAATGTTGTATGGTTGCGAGGCGTGGGCTATGGATAGAGTTCTGCGCAGGAGGATGGATGTGCTGGAAATGAGATGTTTGAGGACAATGTGTGGTGTGAGGTGGTTTGATCGAGTAAGTAACGTAAGGGTAAGAGAGATGTGTGGAAATAAAAAGAGCGTGGTTGAGAGAGCAGAAGAGGGTGTTTTGAAATGGTTTGGGCACATGGAGAGAATGAGTGAGGAAAGATTGACCAAGAGGATATATGTGTCGGAGGTGGAGGGAACGAGGAGAAGAGGGAGACCAAATTGGAGGTGGAAAGATGGAGTGAAAAGGATTTTGTGTGATCGGGGCCTGAACATGCAGGAGGGTGAAAGGAGGGCAAGGAATAGAGTGAATTGGAGCGATGTGGTATACAGGGGTTGACGTGCTGTCAGTGGATTGAATCAAGGCATGTGAAGCGTCCGGGGTAAACCATGGAAAGCTGTGTAGGTATGTATATTTGCGTGTGTGGACGTGTGTATGTACATGTGTATGGGGGGGGTTGGGCCATTTCTTTCGTCTGTTTCCTTGCGCTACCTCGCAAACGCGGGAGACAGCGACAAAGTATAAAAAAAAAATATATATATATATATATATATATATATATATATATATATATATTCTGCTTTGTCGCTGTCTCCCGCGTTTGCGAGGTAGCGCAAGGAAACAGACGAAAGAAATGGCCCAACCCACCCCTATACACAATGTATATACATACACGTCCACACACTCAAATATACATACCTATACATCTCAATGTACACATATATATACACACACAGACACATAAATATATACCCATGCACACAATTCATACTGTCTGCCTTTATTCATTCCCATCGCCACCTCGCCACACATGGAATACCATTCCCCTCCCCCCTCATGTGTGTGAGGTAGCACTAGGAAAAGACAACAAAGGCCCCATTCGTTCACACTCAGTCTCTAGCTGTCATGCAATAGTGCCCGAAACCACAGCTCCCTTTCCACACCCAGGCCCCACACAACTTTCCATGGTTTACCCCAGACGCTTCACATGCCCTGATTCAATCCACTGACAGCACGTCAACCCCGGTATACCACATCGATCCAATTCACTCTATTCCTTACCCGCCTTTCACCCTCTTGCATGTTCAGGCCCCGATCGCACAAAATATTTTTCACTCCATCTTTCCACCTCCAATTTGGTCTCCCACTTCTCCTCGTTCCCTCCACCTACGACACATATATCCTCTTGGTCAATCTTTCCTCAATCATTCTCTCCATGTGCCCAAACCATTTCAAAACACCCTCTTCTGCTCTCTCAACCACACTCTTTTTATTTCCACACATCTGTCTTACCCTTACATTACTTACTCGATCAAACCACCTCACACCACACATTGTCCTCAAACATCTCATTTCCAGCACATCCACCCTCCTGCGCACAACTCTATCCATAGCCCACGCCTCGCAACTATACAACATTGTTGGAACCACTATTCCTTCAAACATAGCCATTTTTGCTTTCCGAGATAATGTTCTCGACTTCCACACATTCTTCAAGGCTCCCAGGATTTTCGCCCCCTCCCCCACCCTATGATTCACTTCCGCTTCCATGGTTCCATCCGCTGCCAGATCCACTCCCAGATATCTAAAACACTTTACTTCCTCTAGTTTTTCTCCATTCAAACTTACCTCCCAATTGACTTGACCCTCAACCCTACTGTTCCTAATAACCTTGCTCTTTTTCACATTTACTCTTAACTTTCTTCTTTCACACAGTTTACCAAACTCAGACACCAGCTTCTACCGTTTCTCACATGAATCAGCCACCAGCGCTGTGTCATCAGCGAACAACAACTGACTCACTTCCCAAGCTCTCTCATCCCCAACAGACTTCATACTTGCCCCTCTTTCCAAAACTCTTGCATTTATGTCTGATCATTATCTTGTGGAGGCTAAGGTGAAGATTTGTATGGGTTTTCAGAAAAGAAGAGTGAATGTTGGGGTGAAGAGGGTGGTGAGGGTAAGTGAGCTTGGGAAGGAGACTTGTGTGAGGAAGTACCAGGAGAGACTGAGTACAGAATGGAAAAAGGTGAGAACAATGGAAGTAAGGGGAGTGGGAGAGGAATGGGATGTATTCACGGAAGCAGTGATGGCTTGCACAAAAGATGCTTGTGGCATGAGAAGCGTGGGAGGTGGGTTGATTAGAAAGGGCAGTGAGTGGTGGCATGAAGAAGTAAGATTATTAGTGAAAGAGAAGAGAGAGGCATTTGGACGATTTTTGCAGGGAAAAAATGGAAATGAGTGGGAGATGTATAAAAGAAAGAGGCAGGAGGTCAAGAGAAAGGTGCAAGAGGTGAAAAAGAGGGCAATTGAGAGTTGGGGTGAGAGAGTATCATTAAGTTTTCGGGAGAATAAAAAGATGTTTTGGAAGGAGGTAAATAAAGTGCATAAGACAAGGAAGCAAATGGGAACTTCAGTGAAGGGGGCTAATGGGCAGGTGATAACAAGTAGTGGTGATGTGAGAAGATGGAGTGATATTTTGAAGGTTTGTTGAATGTGTTTGATGATAGAGTGGCATATATAGGGTGTTTTGGTCAAGGTGGTGTGCAAAGTGAGAGGGTTAGGGAAAATGATTTGGCAAACAGAGAAGAGGTAGTAAAAGCTTTCCGGAAGATGAAAGCCGGCAAGGCAGCAGGTTTGGATGGTATTGCAGTGGAATTTATTAAAAAAGGGGGTGATTATTGTTGACTGGTTGGTAAGGTTATTTAATGTATGTATGATTCATGGTGAAGTGCCTGAGGAATGGCAGAATGCTTGCATAGTGCCATTGTACAATGGCAAAGTGGATAAGAGTGAGTGCTCAAATTACAGAGGTATAAGTTTGTTGATTATTGCCGGTAAATTATATGGTACGGTATTGATTGAGAGGGTGAAGATATGTACAGAGCATTAGATTGGGGAGGAGCAGTGTGGTTTCAGAAGTGGTAAAGGATGTGTGGATCAGGTGTTTGCTTTGAAGAATGTATGTGAGAAATACTTAGAAAAACAAATGGATTTGTACGTAGCGTTTATGGATCTGGAGAAGGCATATGATAGAGTTGATAGAGATGCTCTGTGGAAGGTACTAAGAATATATGGTGTGGGAGGTAAGTTGTTAGAAGCAGTGAAAAGTTTTTTATCGAGGATGTAAGGCATGTGTACATATAGGAAGAGAGGAAAGTGATTGGTTCTCAGTGAATGTAGGTTTTCGGCAGGGGTGTATGATGTCTCCATGGTTGTTTGACTTGTTTATGGATGGGGTTGTTGGGGAGGTGAATGCAAGAGTTTTGGAAAGAGGAGCAAGTATGCTGTGTGTTGTGGATGAAAGAGCTTGGGAAGTGAGTCAGTTGTTCACTGATGATACAACGCTGGTACAACGATCCAATTCACTCTATTCCTTGCCCTCCTTTCACCCTCCTGCATGTTCAGGCCCCGATCACACAAAATCTTTATCACTCCATCTTTCCACCTCCAATTTGGTCTCCCACTTCTCCTCGTTCCCTCCACCTTCGACACATATATCATCTTGGTCAATCTTTCCTCACTCATTCTCTCCATGTGCCCAAACCATTTCAAAACACCCTCTTCTGCTCTCTCAACCACGCTCTTTTTATTTCCACACATCTCTCTTACCCTTACGTTACTTACTCGATCAAACCACCTCACACCACACATTGTCCTCAAACATCTCATTTCCAGCACATCCATCCTCCTGCGCACAACTCTATCCATAGCCCACGCCTCGCAACCATACAACATTGTTGGAACCACTATTCCTTCAAACATGCCCATTTTTGCTTTCCGAGATAATGTTCTCGACTTCCACACATTCTTCAAGGCTCCCAGGATTTTCGCCCCCTCCGCCACCCTATGATCCACTTCCGCTTCCATGGTTCCATCCGCTGCCAGATCCACTCCCAGATATCTAAAACACTTTACTTCCTCCAGTTTTGCTCCATTCAAACTCACCTCCCAGTTGACTTGACCCTCAACCCTACTTTACCTAATAACCTTGCTCTTATTCACATTTACTCTTAACTTTCTTCTTTCACACACTTTACCAAACTCAGTCATCAGCTTCTGCAGTTTCTCACATGAATCAGCCACCAGCGCTGTATCATCAGCGAACAATAACTGACTCACTTCCCAAGCTCTCTCATCCCCAACAGACTTCATACTTGCCCCTCTTTCCAAAACTCTTGCATTCACCTCCCTAAGAACCCCATCCATAAACAAATTAAACAACCATGGAGACATCACACACCCCTGCCGCAAACCTACATTCACTGAGAACCAATCACTTTCATCTCTTCCTACACGTACACATGCCTTACATCCTCGATAAAAACTTTTCACTGCTTCTAAGAACTTGCCTCCCACACCATATATTCTTAATACCTTCCACAGAGCATCTCTATCAACTCTATCATATGCCTTCTCCAGGTATTCCCAATCACCAGTCCTTTTTCAGCACATAAATCTACAAGCTCTTCACCATTTCCATTTACAACACTGAACACCCCATGTATACCAATTATTCCCTCAACTGCCACATTACTCACCTTTGCATTCAAATCACCCATCACTATAACCCGGTCTCGTGCATTAAAACCACTAACACACTCATTCAGCTGCTCCCAAAAAACTTGCCTCTCATGATCTTTCTTCTCATGCCCAGGTGCATATGCACCAATAATCACCCATCTCTCTCCATCATACTCCCACAGCTCCTGTTTCAGGAGTAGTGCTACTACTTCCCTTGCTCTTGTCCTCTTACTAACCCCTGACTTTACTCCCAAGACATTCCCAAACCACTCTTCCCCTTTACCCTTGAGCTTCGTTTCACTCAGAGCCAAAACACCCAGGTTCCTTTCCTCAAACATACTACCTATCTCTCCTTTTTTCACATCTTGGTTACATCCACACACATTTAGACACCCCTGTCTGAGCCTTCGAGGAGGATGAGCACTCCCCGCGTGACTCCTTCTTCTGTTTCCCATTTTAGAAAGTTAAAAAAAAAAAAATACAACGAGGGGAGGATTTCTTGGCCCCCGCTCCCGTACCCTCTATTCGCCTTCTATATATATATATATATATATATATATATATATATTTCTTTTCTTTTCTTTCTTTCAAACTATTCGCCATTTCCCGCATTAGCGAGGTAGCGTTAAGAACAGAGGACTGGGCCTTTGAGGGAATACCCTCACCTGGCCCAATTCTCTGTTCCTTCTTTTGAAAAAAAAAAAAAAAATATATATAGAATATATAGAAGTGAGTGGTGGGATGAAGAAGTAAGAGTATTAGTGAAAGAGAAGAGAAAGGCATTTGGACGATTTTTGCAGGGAAAAAATGAGATTGAGTGGGAGATGTATAAAAGAAAGAGACAGGAGGTCAAGAGAAAGGTGCAAGAGGTGAAAAAAAGGGCAAATGAGAGTTGGGGTGAGAGAGTATCATTAAATTTTAGGGAGAATAAAAAGATGTTCTGGAAGGAGGTAAATAAAGTGCGTAAGACAAGGGAGCAAATGGGAACTTCAGTGAAGGGCGCAGATGGGGAGGTGATAACAAGTAGTGGTGATGTGAGAAGATGGAGTGAGTATTTTGAAGGTTTGTTGAATGTGTTTGATGATAGAGTGGCAGATATAGGGTGTTTTGGTCGAGGTGGTGTGCAACGTGAGAGGGTTAGGGAAAATGATTTGGTAAACAGAGAAGAGGTAGTAAAAGCTTTCCGGAAGATGAAAGCCGGCAAGGCAGCAGGTTTGGATGGTATTGGAGTGGAATTTATTAAAAAAGGGGGTGACTGTTTTAAGAATATATTGTGTGGGAGGCAAGTTGTTAGAAGCAAAGTTTTTATCGAGGATATAAGGCATGTGTACGTGTAGGAAGAGAGGAAAGTGATTGGTTCTCAGTGAATGTAGGTTTGCGGCAGGGGTGTGTGATGTCTCCATGGTTGTTTAATTTGTTTATGGATGGGGTGGTTAGGGAGGTAAATGCAAGAGTTTTGGAAAGAGGGGCAAGTATGAAGTCTGTTGGGGATGAGAGAGCTTGGGAAGTGAGTCAGTTGTTGTTCGCTGATGATACAGCGCTGGTGGCTGATTCATGTGAGAAATTGCAGAAGCTGGTGACTGAGTTTGGTGAAGTGTGTGAAAGAAGAAAGTTAAGAGTAAATGTGAATAAGAGCAAGGTACAGTAGGGTTGAGGGTCAAGTCAATTGGGAGGTGAGTTTGAATGGAGAAAAACTGGAGGAAGTGAAGTATTTTAGATATCTGGGAGTGGATCTGGCAGCGGATGGAACCATGGAAGCGGAAGTGGATCATAGGGTGGGGGAGGGGGCGAAAATTCTGGAAGCCTTGAAGAATGTGTGGAAGTCGAGAACATTATCTCGGAAAGCAAAAATGGGTATGTTTGAAGGAATAGTGGTTCCAACAATGTTGTATGGTTGCCAGGCGTGGGCTATGGATAGAGTTGTGCGCAGGAGGATGGATGTGCTGGAAATGAGATGTTTGAGGACAATGTGTGGTGTGAGGTGGTTTGATCGAGTAAGTAACGTAAGGGTAAGAGAGATGTGTGGAAATAAAAAGAGCGTGGTTGAGAGAGCAGAAGAGGGTGTTTTGAAATGGTTCGGGCACATGGAGAGAATGAGTGAGGAAAGATTGACCAAGAGAATATATGTGTCGGAGGTGGAGGGAACGAGAAGAGGGAGACCAAATTGGAGGTGGAAAGATGGAGTGAAAAAGATTTTGTGTGATCGGGGCCTGAACATGCAGGAGGGTGAAAGGAGGGCAAGGAATAGAGTGAATGGGAGCGATGTGGTATACCGGGGTTGACGTGCTGTCAGTGGATTGAATGAAGGCATATGAAGCGTCTAGGGTAAACCATGGAAAGCTGTGTAGGTATGTATATTTGCGTGTGTGGACGTATGTATATACATGTGTATGGGGGTGGGTTGGGCCATTTCTTTCGTCTGTTTCCTTGCGCTACCTCGCAAACGCGGGAGACAGCGACAAAGCAAAAAAAAAAAAAAAAAAAAAATTGAGTGGGAGATATATAAAAGAAAGAGACAGGAGGTCAAGAGAAAGGTGCAAGAGGTGAAAAAAAGGGAAAATGAGAGTTGGGGTGAGAGAGTATCATTAAATTTTAGGGAGAATAAAAAGATGTTCTGGAAGGAGGTAAATAAAGTGCGTAAGACAAGGGACCAAATGGGAACTTCAGTGAAGGGCGCAAATGGGGAGGTGATAACAAGTAGTGGTGATGTGAGAAGGAGATGGAGTGAGTATTTTGAAGGTTTGTTGAATGTGTTTGATGATAGAGTGGCAGATATAGGGTGTTTTGGTCGAGGTGGTGTGCAAAGTTAGAGGGTTAGGGAAAATGATTTGGTAAACAGAGAAGAGGTAGTGAAAGCTTTGCGGAAGATGAAAGCCGGCAAGGCAGCAGGTTTGGATGGTATTGCAGTGGAATTTATTAAAAAAGGGGGTGACTGTATTGTTGATTGGATGGTAAGGTTATTTAATGTATGTATGACTCATGGTGAGGTGCCTGCGGATTGGCAGAATGCGTGCATAGTGCCATTGTACAAAGGCAAAGGGGATAAGAGTGAGTGCTCAAATTACAGAGGTATAAGTTTGTTGAGTATTCCTGGTAAATTATATGGGAGGGTATTGATTGAGAGGGTGAAGGCATGTACAGAGCATCAGATTGGTTAAGAGCAGTGTGGTTTCAGAAGTGGTAGAGGATGTGTGGATAAGGTGTTTGCTTTGAAGAATGTATGTGAGAAATACTTAGAAAAGCAAATGGATTTGTTTGTAGCATTTATGGATCTGGAGAAGGCATATGATAGAGTTGATAGAGATGCTCTGTGGAAGGTATTAAGAATATATGGTGTGGGAGGCAAGTTGTTAGAAGCAGTGAAAAGTTTTTATCGAGGATGTAAGGCATGTGTACGTGTAGGAAGAGAGGAAAGTGATTGGTTCTCAGTGAATGTAGGTTTGCGGCAGGGGTGTGTGATGTCTCCATGGTTGTTTAATTTGTTTATGGATGGGGTTGTTAGGGAGGTAAATGCAAGAGTTTTGGAAAGAGGGGCAAGTATGAAGTCTGTTGGGGATGAGAGAGCTTGGGAAGTGAGTCAGTTGTTGTTCGCTGATGATACAGCGCTGGTGGCTGATTCATGTGAGAAACTGCAGAAGCTGGTGACTGAGTTTGGTAAAGTGTGTGGAAGAAGAAAGTTAAGAGTAAATGTGAATAAGAGCAAGGTTATTAGGTACAGTAGGGTTGAGGGTCAAGTCAATTAGGAGGTGAGTTTGAATGGAGAAAAACTGGAGGAAGTGAAGTGTTTTAGATATCTGGGAGTGGATCTGGCAGCGGATGGAACCATGGAAGCGGAAGTGGATCATAGGGTGGGGGAGGGGGCGAAAATTCTGGGGGCCTTGAAGAATGTGTGGAAGTCGAGAACATTATCTCTGAAAGCAAAAATGGGTATGTTTGAAGGAATAGTGGTTCCAACAATGTTGTATGGTTGCGAGGCGTGGGCTATGGATAGAGTTGTGCGTAGGAGGATGGATGTGCTGGAAATGAGATGTTTGAGGACAATATGTGGTGTGAGGTGGTTTGATCGAGTGAGTAACGTAAGGGTAAGAGAGATGTGTGGAAATTAAAAGAGCGTGGTTGAGAGAGCAGAAGAGGGTGTTTTGAAGTGGTTTGGGCACATGGAGAGAATGAGTGAGGAAAGATTGACTAAGAGGATATATGTGTCGGAGGTGGAGGGAACGAGGAGAAGAGGGAGACCAAATTGGAGGTGGAAAGATGGAGTGAAAAAGATTTTGTGTGATCGGGGCCTGAACATGCAGGAGGGTGAAAGGAGGGCAAGGAATAGAGTGAATTGGAGCGATGTGGTATACCGGGTTGACGTGCTGTCAGTGGATTGAATCAAGGCATGTAAAGCGTCTGGGGTAAACCATGGCAAGCTGTGTAGATATGTATATTTGCGTGTGTGGACGTATGTATATACATGTGTATTGGGGGGGGGGGGGGGGGGCATTTCTTTCGTCTGTTTCCTTGCGCTACCTCGCAAACGCGGGAGACAGCGACAAAGTATAATAAATAAATAAATAAATATTATTATTATTATTATTATACTTTGTCGCTGTCTCCCGCGTTTGCGAGGTAGCGCAAGGAAACAGACGAAAGAAATGGCCCAACCCACCCCCATACACATGTATATACACATACGTCCACACACGCAAATATACATACCTATACATCTCAATGTACACATATATATACACATACAGACACATACATATATACCCATGCACACAATTCACACGGTCTGCCTTTATTCATTCCCATCGCCACCTCGCCACACATGGAATACCATCCCCCTCCCCCCTCATGTGTGCGTGGTAGCGCTAGGAAAAGACAACAAAGGCCTCATTCGTTCACACTCAGTCTCTAGCTGTCATGCAATAATGCCCGAAACCACAGCTCCCTTTCCACATCCAAGCCCCACACAGCTTTCCATGGTTTACCCCAGACGCTTCACATGCCCTGATTCAATCCAATGACAGCACGTCAACCCCGGTATACCACATCGATCCATTTCACTCTGTTCCTTGCCCGCCTTTCACCCTCTTGCATGTTCAGGCCCCGATCACTCAAAATTTTTTTCACTCCATCATTCCACCTCCAATTTGGTCTTCCACTTCTCCTCGTTCCCTCCACCTCCGACACATATATCCTCTTGGTCAATGTTTCCTCACTCATTCTCTCCATGTGCCCAAACCATTTCAAAACGCCCTCTTCTGCTCTCTCAACCATGCTCTTTTTATTTCCACACATCTCTCTTACCCTTACATTACTTACTCGATCAAACCACCTCACACCACACATTGTCCTCAAACATCTCATTTCCAGCACATCCACCCTCCTGCGCACAACTCTATCCATAGCCCACGCCTCGCAACCATACAACATTGTTGGAACCACTATTCCTTCAAACATAACCATTTTTGCTTTCCGAGATAATGTTCTCGACTTCCACACATTCTTCAAGGCTCCCAGGATTTTCGCCCCCTCCCCCACCCTATGATTCACTTCCGCTTCCATGGTTCCATCCGCTGCCAGATCCACTCCCAGATATCTAAAACACTTTACTTCCTCCAGTTTTTCTCCATTCAAACTTACCTCCCAATTGACTTGACCCTCAACCCTACTGTACCTAACAACCTTGCTCTTATTCACACTTACTCTTAACTTTCTTCTTTCACACACTTTACCAAACTCAGTCACCAGCTTCTGCAGTTTCTCACATGAATCAGCCACCAGCGCTGTATCATCAGCGAAGAACAACTGACTCACTTCGTAAGCTCTCTCATCCACAACAGACTTCATTTTTGCCCCTCTTTCCAAAACTCTTACATTTACCTCCCTAACAACCCCATACAAAAACAAATTAAACAACCATGGAGACATCACACACCCCTGCCGCAAACCTACATTCACTGAGAACCAATCACTTTCCTCTCTTCCTACACGTACACATGCCTTACATCCTCGATAAAAACTTTTCACTGCTTCTAACAACTTTCCTCCCACACCATATATTCTAAATACCTTCCACAGAACATCTCTATCAGCTCTATCATATACCTTCTCCAGATCCGTAAATGCTACATACAAATCCATTTGTTTTTCTAAGTATTTCTCACATACATTCTTCAAAGCAAACACCTGATCCACACATCCTCTACCACTTCTGAAACCACACTGCTGTTCCCTAATCTGATGCTCTGTACATGCCTTCACCCTCTCAATCAATACCCTCCCATATAATTTACCAGGAATACTCAACAAACCTATACCTCTGTAATTTGAGCACTCACTTTTATCCCCTTTGCCTTTGTAGAATGGCACTATGCACGCATTCCGCCAATCCTCAGGCACCTCACCATGAGTCATACATACATTAAAAAAATAACCTTACCAACCAGTCAGCAATACAGTCACCCCCTTTTTTAATAAATTCCACTGCAATACCATCCAAACCTGCTGCCTTGCCGGCTTTCATCTTCCGCAAAGCTTTTACTACCTCTTCTCTGTTTACCAAATCATTTTCCCTAACCCTCTCACTTTGCACACCACCTCGACCAAAATACCCTATATCTGCCACTCTATCATCAAACACATTCAACAAACCTTCAAAATACTCACTCCATCTCCTTCTCACATCACCACTACTTGTTATCGCCTCCCCATGAGCACCCTTCACTGAAGTTCCCATTTGCTCCCTTGTCTTACGCACTTTATTTACCTCCTTCCAGAACATCTTTTTATTCTCCCTAAAATTTAATGATACTCTCTCACCCCAACTCTCATTTGCCCTCTTTTTCACCTCTTGCACCTTTCTCTTGACTTCCTGTCTCTTTCTTTTATACATCTCCCACTCAATTGCATTTTTTCCCTGCAAAAATCGTCCAAATGCCTCTCTTCTCTTTCACTAATAATCTTACTTCTTCATCCCACCACTCACTACCCTTTCTAATCAACCCACCTTCCACGCTTCTCATGCCATAAGCATCTTTTGCGCAATCCATCACTGATTCCCTAAATCCATCCCATTCCTTCCCCACTCCCCTTACTTTCATTGTTCTCACCTTTTTCCATTCTGTACTCAGTCTCCTCTGGTACTTCCTCACACAAGTCTCCTTCCCAAGCTCACTTACTCTCACCACCCTCTTCACCCCAACATTCTCTCTTATTCTCTGAAAACCCATACAAATCTTCACCTTAGCCTCCAGAAGATAATGATCAGACATCCCTCCAGTTGCACCTCTCAGCACATTTTCATCCAAAAGTCTCTCTTTCGCGCGCCTGTCAATTAACACGTAATCCAATAACGCTCTCTGGCCATCTGTCCTACTTACATACGTATACTTATGTATATCTCGCTTGTTAAACCAGGTATTCCCAATCACCAGTACTTTTTCAGCACATAAATCTACAAGCTCTTCACCATTTCCATTTACAACACTGAACACCCCATGTATACCAATTGTTCCCTCAACTGCCACATTACTCACCTTTGCATTCAAATCACCCATCACTATAACCCGTTCTTGTGCATCAAAACCACTAACACACTCATTCAGCTGCTCCCAAAACACTTGCCTCTCATGATCTTTCTTCTCATGCCCAGGTGCATATGCACCAATAATCACCCATCTCTCTCCCTCAACTTTCAGTTTTACCCATATTAATTGAGAAGTTACTTTCTTACATTCTACCACATACTCCCACAACTCCTGTTTCATGAGTACTGCTACTCCTTCCCTTGCTCTTGTCCTCTCACTAACCCCTGACTTTACTCCCAAGACATTTCCAAACCACTCTTCCCCTTTACCCTTGAGCTTCGTTTCACTCAGAGCCAAAACATCCAGGTTCCTTTCCTCAAACATACTACCTATCTCTCCTTTTTCACATCTTGGTTACATCCACACACATTTAGACACCCCAATTTGAGTCTACGAGGAGGATGAGCATATATATATTTATTTATTTATTTATATATTTTTGCTTTGTCGCTGTTTCCTGCGTTAGCGAGATAGCGCAATGAAACAGACGAAAGAATGGCCCAACCCACCCACATACACATGTATATACATACACGTCCACACACGCAAATATACATACCTATATATCTCAACCTATGCATATATATACACACAGAGACACATACATATATACGCATGTACACAATTCTTACTGTCTTTATTCATTCCCATATATGTATAAAAGTTGAAAGTGCCCGCTGCTTCTCAGGCAGCCACCTGTCGGCAGGCACACAAACTTCATTGTAAACAAAGTCTGACTTTTAAACAATCTTGATAACTAGATAAATTGTCGTGATAAGACAGCAAAACT
>NC_092247.1:13395085-13433460 GCF_036320965.1 Panulirus ornatus | reverse complement strand
GGATCTTAATTCACAGAACTATCTATCACTTGCACAGTGATAGATAGGATACTATCACTGCACAAGTTCCTTGATCATTTCCATTCAAATTGTTACAGTAAGGAGACACAAGTGAAAATATAAATCTATAACAAGGAAGCAAAATGTTCTTCTTGTAAAACAAAGATAATGATACAAATTTCATGTTATCACAATTGAGAATTAAGACCATATAAAAACTCAAAAGAAGACAAAAATAATTCAGGGGCTTATATGTTCACCAGATAAACCCAGTCAAAGAGTAATAACATCAATAATACAAGTCTGTGTTAAACTCTGTAACCTGGACAAATAAGGTTTTGCAAAATGAAATTCACTGAAAAAGGATAAAAGAACAAGTCTAAGAACAGTAAGAGGAACTCAAGAAGGGTTAAACATAGTCAACGTCAGTAAGAGGTCAAAAGAGATATGAAGGAATAACATGATGGTAAGGCCTGATGAAACAGATATCAGCCAGAGTGAGCTGAAGTGGAAGAAGATGAGACATTAAGACTTGGTGCAGGAGACAACCCGGCGTGGGATATATATATATATATATTTTTTTTTTTTTTTTTTCATACATATTCGCCTTATCCCGCGTTTGCGAGGTAGCGCAAGGAAACAGACAAAAGAAATGGCACAACCCACCCCCATACACAATGTACACATACACACACCCACACACGCAAATATACATACCTATACATCTCAATGTACACATATATATACACACACAGACACATACATATATACCCATGCATACAATTCACACTGCCTGCCCCTATTCATTCCCATCGCCACCTCGCCACACATGGAATACCATCCCCCTCCCCCCTCATGTGTGTGAGGTAGCACTAGGAAAAGACAACAAAGGCCCCATTCGTTCACACTCAGTCTCCAGCTGTCATGCAATAATGCCCGAAACCACAGCTCCCTTTCCACATCCAGGCCCCACACAACTTTCCATGGTTTACCCCAGACGCTTCACATGCCTTGATTCAATCCACTGACAGCACGTCAACCCCGGTATACCACATTGATCCAATTCACTCTATTCCTTGCCCTCCTTTCACCCTCCTGCATGTTCAGGCCCCGATCACAAAAAATCTTTTTCACTCCATCTTTCCACCTCCACTTTGGTCTCCCACTTCACCTCGTTCCCTCCACCTCCGACACATATATCCTCTTGGTCAATCTTTCCTCACTCATTCTCTCCATGTGCCCAAACCATTTCAAAACACCCTCTTCTGCTCTCTCAACCACGCTCTTTTTATTTCCACACATCTCTCTTACCCTTACATTACTTACTCGATCAAACCACCTCACACCACACATTGTCCTCAAACATCTCATTTCCAGCACATCCACCATCCTGCGCACAACTCTATCCATAGCCCACCCCTCGCAACCATACAACATTGTTGGAACCACTATTCCTTCAAACATACCCATTTTTGCTTTCCGAGATAATGTTCTCGACTTCCACACATTCTTCAAGGCTCCCAGGATTTTCACCCCCTCCCCCACCCTATGATTCACTTCCGCTTCCATGGTTCCATCCGCTGCCAGATCCACTCCCAGATATCTAAAACACTTTACTTCCTCCAGTTTTTCTCCATCCTCCTAATTGACTTGACCCTCAACCCTACTGTACCTAATAACCTTGCTCTTATTCACAGAAAGAATACTTCCAACATATTCCTTGCGCATCATAGAAAGGCAACTAAAGTTGAGAGGAGCGTGGGGCTGGTATCCCTCCCCTCCTTGTTTGCAATTTCTAAAAAGGGAAACAGAAGGAGTCAAGCGAGGAGTGCTAATCCTCCTCAAAGGCTCAGACTGGGGTGTCTGAATGTGTGTGGATGTAAACAAGATGAGAAGGAAGGAGAGATAGGTAGTACATTTGAGGAAAGAAACCTGGATGTTCTGGCTCTGAGTGCAACGAAGCTCAACGGTAAAGGGGAAGAGTGGTTTGGGAATGACTTTGGAGTAAAGTCAGGGGTTGGTGAGAGGACAAGAGCTGAAAAAGGAGTAGCACTACTCCTTAAGCAGTTGTGAGAGTATGTGATAGAGTGTAAGAAAGTAAATTCTAGATTGTTGTGGGTAAAAATAAAAGTGGATCAAGACAGATGGGTGATTATTGGTGCCTATGCACCTGGTCATGGTACAGTAATCTTAAATCTAATACTTTGGTGTAGATTATTTCTTACCCTCGTAACATGATCTTCAAACATTTTCACTCATTTCTTTTTGTGAGCACCATTAAAATCATTAACTCTTCTTCCTGATTCCAGTGCTGAAAAAATCAGTTTTCACAAGATGTTGCACAACCATACTTCCTTCACATCCAAAGAATTAAAACAGATCAGTTTTCCCTAAACTCCTTCAAATAAATGATATGGTAATTATTTGAATAGTCATCTCATCTAAATATTTGATATTCCACACTATCCTATGATGGGACATGACTCCAGTGCTCACATGTGGTCAACATTTTTTTTAAATTCATTCCTATGCACATGGCTTGATATTTGCTACACTATAATTTGCTACACTATAATTTGCTACACTATAATTGGTCACTTGGGATTAAACCCCTAAATCAGCAAAAAAATGTAAACAGTTTTCACTATTTCCACTGGAAAAGAGGAGTTACTAAAGCAAAACACGTCATGTTTGAATCAAAAATCAACAATATTAGGTCATGGAAAACACAGAAGCATTCTGACAACTATTGTAAATTTGGTCCACTTGCTGAATTTTTTTGTTTAGGCTGGATAACCTGTGGAATAATTGGATCCAAGATGTTAATCTACCAAGCATTCCAAAAAATAATTAACATTTCTTATCTTATTAATAGAAAATTAGAAATATTCCTTTGCTATGTTAGTTTCAACATATCAGTATGCCATCAAACATACATACATCCATAAACATGGCAATATGCAAGCCCAATGATAACCTGATAATCAGGGCTGCCTGTAAAAACAACTCCTACATCAACATACTTAGGCCCAAATAATCATTACTAACAAAACATCTTCCAATTAGCCAGTGTTGAATCATTATGACAAAGAATATTCCATAACCCAATAACATATCCAGCTCATACTCAACAAAACAAACTTCAGCAAATATAAATGCTTTCTGCTGGTAAACAGGTTAGTCACAGAAAACAAACAGCCCCTTCCTCAATATTCATGCCTTAACTACACCAATGTCTGGAAGGCTGAGCTTAATGCCTTTTCAATAAGCCAGCCAATTAATAAAATCAATTCTACTCACATCATCATACATTAAGTTCACATCCATTACCCAGTCGATACTTGCTGAAAAAGAACATCAGTCACTTTTATGCTCCTACTAGGTAAGTATGGTACAGTATGAGAAAGAATGACCAATGTTGCCTCTGCCTATTATTAGATGAGCTGGGCCAACATTCACTTAACAGATAATTCTTATCTTACATGTATGAAAGGTATGAGGATAACGGGCTGTAGTACTGGCGTATCACACATGACAGCTAGAGAATGGATGTAAGCAAATGAGGCTTGCTCGTTGTTTGTTCCAGATACTAACTTCCTAATGCTGAAATAGCAACCAAGTACGAAAGAAAAAGAACACAGACATATGAAACAAAGAGGATGATAAAATAGCTATCACCTTGCCTGGCCATTGTACTGGAAATGAAGCAATCTGTGCTTTTATATTCACGCAACTTTGAGGTTTGAATGAAAAAGCTTGAACCTCTCGTCAGGTTCATACTGTTACAAAACTTGCAAGATGTCTGACTCTTACATAACTCATTCATTTTCAAGATATCAGAAAAGGAAGAAGGTTGACATTGGAACTCAGATGCAAATGAACCTGTAGTACTGAAACAAAACAAGACGATAGAATTGCTATCACCTTGCCTGGCCATTGTACTGGAAATGAAGCAATCTGTGCTTCTATATTCACACAACTTTGAGGTTTGAATGAAAAAGCTTGAACCTCTCGTCAGGTTCACACTGTTACAAAACTTGCAAGATGTCTGACTCTTACATAACTCATTCATTTTCAAGATATCAGAAAAGGAAGAAGGTTGACATTGGAACTCAGATGCAAATGAACCTGTAGTATTGAAACAAAACAAGACGATAGAATAGCTATCACCCTGCCAGGCCACTGTACTGGAAATGAAGCAATCTGTGCTTTTATATTCACAGAACTTTGAGGTTTGAATGAAAAAGCTTGAACCTCTTGTCAGGTTCACACTGTTACAAAACTTGCAAGATGTCTGACTCTTACATAACTCATTCATTTTCAAGATATCAGAAAAGGAAGAAGGTTGACAATGGAACTCAGATGCAAATGAACCTGTAGTATTGAAACAAAACAAGTGCATTTATGAAATTTATGATCAAGGTATCAAAAATACAATCACATTGATCTTAACACAAACATGAGGTTTACAATCATATATTCAATGAAAAAGGAGTCTTAGCTACATTGCTTTTGCTCAATTCTAATCAATCATTATCTTATGCACTTAAGACATTCAGTATTCAATAAACTATTCATAATGAGAAACTACACATATTGCTGCCTGCAGCTGAGTAAGATACTACTTGGGATGGTGGAGTTAAATTTTGCATGCAATACAATACATCTAATGAGCAACAGATTATTGAAAGCAAGTGCCACAGGAAGATACTGCCCCTGTTAAATAGTCTTAACCACATTTTATGTGGTTACATAAGGTTCTGATTAAAAGAACTGAAGACACAGATCTCTTCAATTCATAACCAATCACAAAAAATCACAAGCATGAATAAAACTCACTAAAATCAGAAATACAACCCACCTTATTGTACCACTCTGGGATGCTTTTTTTAGTAAAGATGACACCAACCAATCCCCCAATGTTAGGGAATACAACAGCTGCTATTATTGTCAACCAAGACATGACTAATCTGGAAAGTGAAGTTTCATTAATACGGTAGAGGGAATATGAATCATCTTTCTACAAATTAATACATTACGAAAAACTTATATAACATCATCAGCTACAGTTTGCTTTAAAACATGACAAAAATGTCTTGGGCATGCATCTGGACCTGCTATTTGTCTCTATGGTTATCTTAATGATAATAAATCAACAATACATTACCTAGGTAATAAGAAATAACAACCAACTGAAATGCCCATTTGTACACAGGGAAGGAGTTTCAAATATGAGGCTCCAACCTTTACTCTAGAATTTTCATCATGCAAGTTTTTGAAATTTCCAATTCCATTTTCATTTCATTTCTCTTTGCGTACCTATTCCCTATGGTCCACAATTCAGTTGCCAAAGGAATAATTCCTCATATCCCTCCATACATTTTTCTTTTGCCTAACTTGCAAATGTGTCCTCTTGTTTTGGGTTCTCCTCATACTTTAAATTTACATTCAATAATAATGATGTTGTGGCTTCTTAAGAATACATATGTGAGAATCGTATACCTTCAACCTTCTAAAGTGGGCAGACTAATGACTAATAACTAAAGATCCATTAGGTGGCAATAAGAGTTTTTGTATTGTAATAGATACAAACACCATCCTTAGAGTGGAAATAATGGTAGAGATTAAAGTTGAAGTTCTGATAGTGTAGAGAAGACAACTTAGGCAATTGGGTTTCAGAGAAAAGATAAAGAGAAAAAGTAGGCAAATGGTGTTCTATAGAGGTAAGGTGTGATATGACACCATGAGTCTTACAGAATGGATAGAGAAAAAGCTATGTCTAACCTGTCTGTGTCAGAAAAAATGGAGTGGGTCCCTGTCACTTGATACCAATCAAGGGGGCCCTGAGAACCATCCAGCCCTTCTCGACCAATGGTACCAGTCCATTACGGCATCAGAAAATCCTTTTGGAGGTTAGCTGACATTACTTTGTTACAAACTAATATCTAAAGAACAAAATCACTTGGTAATTTAGCAGTTTAACTTTGCATCAACATTTGCCATTAATAGTGAAATATTTTGTTCTGCAGTGGAAGCATATGGTGAAGAGAATTAAGTTGCACATTGATTTAGAACATTATACTGAATGGTATTAAGCCTTAAAAGCAGATGAAATTGCAATTTGCAATCACAATACAGCTGAAAATCCATATATGCTGGTAGCCAGCATACAGTAGTACATTCTGTGACCACTTTTAATCCAAGCTGAATTAACTGGGTACAAAGTTCTGCCATCCCCAGAGGATAGTTGCCACTCAAAACGGACCATGAGTCAGCACAAGACAGCCTGGCATTGGATCTGCATGGGTTCACCCTAATCTAAACTCCATTCACCTTCAACCTTGGGGCGGCATGTCCACATTTGGTACGGCCATAAAGTAAACCACTATGGGTGGGTATAGAGGCTTGCTCAACGACGCACTAGAGAATGGAATGCTAACACTGTAAGCACAAACCTATAACTCTCAGTAAATCACATTATCAATTTGTATACTATTAGCCAGAGGTAATCTCAGAAAACAGACTGACTACATTCACGTGTGGGCAAGTCGGCAAAATACGTTCGAACCACTGGTGCAACCTTGTCGGTAAATGAGCATTTTAATTTGATCCACTGATGCTTGTTTATCAGTATGAATCAAACGTTATTTTGCAGACGAGCCGAAATAACCACTGCCAACATTCCATAACTTTCGCTCTTTAGTCTTTACAAGATATTCATGGAATTGATATCAATCACTTAGCCTAGCTAAGAAAACATTTCAAGATATCAGTACCAATATCACATTTACAAGGGAGGCGTGACCAACTGTAATCCAAGTGATATGCTAGTCACAGAAGCTGTCAATCAAGTCAATCTTACCTCATTCAGCAAAGTAAAATATATATAAACACAAGAAGCAGTAACAAAATTTATGTGCTTACGTTTAACATTCAAGTTTTGCTGTCTTATCACGACAATTTATCTAGTTATCAGGATTGTTTAAAAGTCAGACTTTGTTTACAATGAAGTTTGTGTGCCTGCCGACAGGTGGCTGCCTGAGAAGCAGCGGGCACTTTCAACTTTTATACATATATGGGAATGAATAAAGACAGTAAGAATTATGTACATGCGTATATATGTATGTGTCTCTGTGTGTATATATATGTATACGTTGAGATATATAGGTATGTATATTTGCGTGTGTGGACGTGTATGTATATACATGTGTATGTGGGTGGGTTGGGCCATTATTTCGTCTGTTTCATTGCGCTATCTCGCTAACGCGGGAGACAGCGACAAAGCAAAAATATATAAATAAATAAATAAATATATATATGCTCATCCTCCTCGTAGACTCAGATTGGGGTGTCTAAATGTGTGTGGATGTAACCAAGATGTGAAAAAGGAGAGATAGGTAGTATGTTTGAGGAAAGGAACGTGGATGTCTTGGCTCTGAGCGAAACGAAGCTCAAGGGTAAAGGGGAAGAGCGGTTTGGGAATGTCTTGGGAGTAAAGTCAGGGGTTAGTGAGAGGACAAGAGCAAGGGAAGGAGTAGCAGTACTCATGAAACAGGAGTTGTGGGAGTATGTGGTAGAATGTAAGAAAGTAAATTCTCGATTAATATGGGTAAAACTGAAAGTTGATGGAGAGAGATGGGTGATTATTGGTGCATATGCACCTGGGCATGAGAAGAAAGATCATGAGAGGCAAGTGTTTTGGGAGCAGCTGAATGAGTGTGTTAGTGGTTTTGATGCACAAGACCGGGTTATAGTGATGGGTGATTTGAATGCAAAGGTGAGTAATGTGGCAGTTGAGGGAATAATTCGTATACATGGGGTGTTCAGTGTTGTAAATGGAAATGGTGAAGAGCTTGTAGATTTATGTGCTGAAAAAAGACTATTGATTGGGAATATCTGGTTTAAAAAGCGAGATATACATAAGTATACGTATGTAAGTAGGACAGATGGCCAGAGAGCGTTATTGGATTACGTGTTAATTGACAGGCGCGCGAAAGAGAGACTTTTGGATGTAAATGTGCTGAGAGGTGCAACTGGAGGGATGACTGATCATTATCTTGTGGAGGCTAAGGTGAAGATTTGTATGGGTTTTCAGAAAAGAAGAGAGAATGTTGGGGTGAAGAGGGCGGTGAGAGTAAGTGAGCTTGGGAAGGAGACTTGTGTGAGGAAGTACCAGGAGAGACTGAGTACAGAATGGAAAAAGGTGAGAACAATAGAAGTAAGGGGAGTGGGGGAGGAATGGGATGTATTTAGGGAATCAGTGATGGATTGCGCAAAAGATGCTTATGGCATGAGAAGCGTGGAAGGTGGGTTGATTAGAAAGGGTAGTGAGTGGTGGGATGAAGAAGTAAGATTATTAGTAAAAGAGAAGAGAGAGGCATTTGGACGATTTTTGCAGGGAAAAATGCAATTGAGTGGGAGATGTATAAAAGAAAGAGACAGGAGGTCAAGAGAAAGGTGCAAGAGGTGAAAAAGAGGGCAAATGAGAGT
This sequence comes from Panulirus ornatus, assembly GCF_036320965.1. NCBI lineage: Eukaryota > Metazoa > Arthropoda > Malacostraca > Decapoda > Palinuridae > Panulirus > Panulirus ornatus. The sequence goes on along the minus strand of NC_092247.1, from coordinate 13,424,970 downwards.
TGGGGTGAGAGAGTATCATTAAATTTTAGGGAGAATAAAAAGATGTTCTGGAAGGAGGTAAATAAAGTGCGTAAGACAAGGGAGCAAATGGGAACTTCAGTGACGGGCGCTAATGGGGAGGCGATAACAAGTAGTGGTGATGTGAGAAGGAGATGGAGTGAGTATTTTGAAGGTTTGTTGAATGTGTTTGATGAAAGAGTGGCAGATATAGGGTATTTTGGTCGAGGTGGTGTGCAAAGTGAGAGGGTTAGGGAAAATGATTTGGTAAACAGAGAAGAGGTAGTAAAAGCTTTGCGGAAGATGAAAGCCGGCAAGACAGCAGGTTTGGATGGTATTGCAGTGGATTTTATTAAAAAAGGGAGTGACTGTATTGCTGACTGGTTGGTAAGGTTATTTAATGTATGTATGACTCATGGTGAGGTGCCTGAGGATTGGCGGAATGCGTGCATAGTGCCATTGTACAAAGGCAAAGGGGATAAAAGTGAGTGCTCAAATTACAGATGTATAGGCTTGTTGAGTATTCCTGGTAAATTATATGGGAGGGTATTGATTGAGAGGGTGAAGGCATGTACAGAGCATCAGATTAGGGAACAGCAGTGTGGTTACAGAAGTGGTAGAGGATGTGTGGATCAGGTGTTTGCTTTGAAGAATGTATGTGAAAAATACTTAGAAAAACAAATGGATTTGTATGTAGCATTTATGGATCTGGAGAAGGTATATGATAGAGTTCATAGAGATGCTCTGTGGAAGGTATTAAGAATATATTGTGTGGGAGGCAAGTTGTTAGAAGCAGTGAAAAGTTTTTATCGAGGATGTAAGGCATGTGTACGTGTAGGAAGAGAGGAAAGTGATTGGTTCTCAGTGAATGTAGGTTTGCGGCAGGGGTGTGTGATGTCTCCATGGTTGTTTAATTTGTTTTTGTATGGGGTTGTTAGGGAGGTGAATGCAAGAGTTTTGGAAAGAGGGGCAAAAATGAAGTCTCTTGTGGATGAGAGAGCTTGGGAAGTGAGTCAGTTCTTCTTCGCGGATGATACAGCGCTGGTGGCTGATTCATATGAGAAACTGCAGAAGCTGGTGACTGAGTTTGGTAAAGTGTGTGAAAGAAGAAAGTTAAGAGTAAATGTGAATAAGAGCAAGGTTATTAGGTGCAGTAGGGTTGAGGGTCAAGTCAATTGGGAGGTAAGTTTGAGTGGAGAAAAACTGGAGGAAGTGAAGTGTTTAAGATATCTGGGACTGGATCTGGCAGCGGATGGAACCATGGAAGCGGAAGTGAATCATAGGGTGGGGGAGGGGGCGAAAATCCTGGGAGCCTTGAAGAATGTGTGGAACTCGAGAACATTATCTCGGAAAGCAAAAATGGCTATGTTTGAAGGAATAGTGGTTCCAACAATGTTGTATGGTTGCGAGGCGTGGGCTATGGATAGAGTTGTGCGCAGGAGGGTGGATGTGCTAGAAATGAGATGTTTGAGGACAATGTGTGGTGTGAGGTGGTTTGATCGAGTAAGTAATGTAAGGGTAAGAGAGATGTGTGGAAATAAAAAGAGCGTGGTTGAGAGAGCAGAAGAGGGTGTTTTGAAATGGTTTGGGCACATGGAGAGAATGAGTGAGGAAAGATTGACCAAGAGGATATATGTGTCGGAGGTGGAGGGAACGAGGAGAAGTGGGAGACCAAATTGGAGGTGGAAAGATGGAGTGAAAAAGATTTTGTGTGATCGGGGCCTGAACATGCAGGAGGGTGAAAGGCGGGCAAGGAACAGAGTGAATTGGATCGATGTGGTATACCGGGGTTGACGTGCAGTCAGTGGATTGAGTCAGGGCATGTGAAGCGTCTGGGGTAAACCATGGAAAGCTGTGTGGGGCCTGGATGTGGAAAGGGAGCTGTGGTTTCGGGCATTATTGCATGACAGCTAGAGACTGAGTGTGAACGAATGAGGCCTTTGTTGTCTTTTCCTAGCGCTACCCCGCACACATGAGGGAAGAGGGGGATGGTATTCCATGTGTGGCGAGGTGGCGATGGGAATGAAGAAAGGCAGACCGTGTGAATTGTGTGCATGGGTATATAAGTATGTGTCTGTATGTGTATATATATGTGTACATTGAGATGTATAGGTATGTATATTTGCGTGTGTGGACGTGTGTGTATATACATGTGTATGGGGGTGGGTTGGGCCTTTTCTTTCGTCTGTTTCCTTGCGCTACCTCGCAAACGCGGGAGATAGCAACAAAGCAAAATAAATAAATAAATAAATATATATATATATATATATATATATATATATATATATATATATATATATATATATATATATATATATATATATATGTGTGTGTGTGTGTGTGTGTGTGTGTGTGTGTGTGTGTGTGTGTGTGTGTGTGTGTGTGTGTGTGAGTGTGTGATAGAGTGTAAGAAAGTAAATTCTAGATTGGTATGGGTAAAACTGAAAGTTGATGGAGAGAGATGGGTGATTATTGGTGCATATGCACCTGGGCATGAGAAGAAAGATCATGAGAGGCAAGTGTTTTGGGAGCAGCTGAATGAGTGTGTTAGTGGTTTTGATGCACGAGACCGGGTTATAGTGATGGGTGATTTGAATGCAAAGGTGAGTAATGTGGCAGTTGAGGGAATAATTGGTATACATGGGGTGTTCAGTGTTGTTAATGGAAAAGGTGAAGAGCTTGTAGATTTATGTGCTGAAAAAGGACTGGTGATTGGGAATACCTGGTTTAAAAAGAGAGATATACATAAGTATATGTATGTAAGTAGGATAGATGGCCCGAAAGCGTTATTGGATTACGTGTTAATTGACAGGCGCGCGAAAGAGAGACTTTTGGATGTAAATGTGCTGAGAGGTGCAACTGGAGGGATGTCTGATCATTATCATTATCTTGTGGAGGCTAAGGTGAAGATTTGTATGGGTTTTCAGAAAAGAAGAGAGAATGTTGGGGTGAAGAGGGTGGTGAGAGTAAGTGAGCTTGGGAAGGAGACTTGTGTGAGGAAGTACCAGGAGAGACTGAGTACAGAATGGAAAAAGGTGAGAACAATGGAAGTAAGGGGAGTGGGGGAGGAATGGGATGTATTTAGGGAATCAGTGATGGATTGCGCAAAAGATGCTTATGGCATGAGAAGCGTGGAAGGTGGGTTGATTAGAAAGGGTAGTGAGTGGTGGGATGAAGAAGTAAGAGTATTAGTGAAAGAGAAGAGAGAGGCATTTGGACGATTTTTGCAGGGAAAAATGCAATTGAGTGGGAGATGTATAAAAGAAAGAGACAGGAGGTCAAGAGAAAGGTGCAAGAGGTGAAAAAGAGGGCAAATGAGAGTTGGGGTGAGAGAGTGTCATTAAATTTTAGGGAGAATAAAAAGATGTTCTGGAAGGAGGTAAATAAAGTGCGTAAGACAAGGGAGCAAATGAGAACTTCAGTGAAGGGCGCAAATGGGGAGGTGAAAACAAGTAATGGTGATGTGAGAAGGAGATGGAGTGAGTATTTTGAAGGTTTGTTGAATGTGTTTGATGATAGAGTGGCAGATATAGGGTGTTTTGGTCGAGGTGGTGTGCAAAGTGAGAGGGTTAGGGAAAATGATTTGGTAGTGAAAGCTTTGCGGAAGATGAAAGCCGGCAAGGCAGCAGGTTTGGATGGTATTGCAGTGGAATTTATTAAAAAAGGGGGTGACTGTATTGTTGACTGGTTGGTAAGGTTATTTAATGTATGTATGACTCATGGTGAGGTGCCTGAGGATTGGCGGAATGCGTGCATAGTGCCATTGTACAAAGGCAAAGGGGATAAGAGTGAGTGCTCAAATTACAGAGGTATAAGTTTGTTGAGTATTCCTGGTAAATTATATGGGAGGGTATTGATTGAGAGGGTGAAGGCATGTACAGAGCATCAGATTGGGGAAGAGCAGTGTGGTTTCAGAAGTGGTAGAGGATGTGTGGATCAGGTGTTTGCTTTGAAGAATGTATGTGAGAAATACTTAGAAAAGCAAATGGATTTGTATGTAGCATTTATGGATCTGGAGAAGGTATATGATAGAGTTGATAGAGATGCTCTGTGGAAGGTATTAAGAATATATGGTGTGGGAGGAAAGTTGTTAGAAGCAGTGAAAAGTTTTTATCGAGGATGTAAGGCATGTGTACGTGTAGGAAGAGAGGAAAGTGATTGGTTCTCAGTGAATGTAGGTTTCCGGCAGGGGTGTGTGATGTCTCCATGGTTGTTTAATTTGTTTATGGATGGGGTTGTTAGGCAGGTGAATGCAAGAGTTTTGGAAAGAGGGGCAAGTATGAAGTCTGTTGGGGATGAGAGGTGGCTGATTCATGTGAGAAACTGCAGAAGCTGGTGACTGAGTTTGGTAAAGTGTGTGAAAGAAGAAAGTTAAGAGTAAATGTGAATAAGAGCAAGGTTATTAGGCGCAGTAGGGTTGAGGGTCAAGTCAACTGGGAGGTAAGTTTGAGTGGAGAAAAACTGGAGGAAGGAAAGTGTTTAAGATATCTGGGAGTGGATCTGGCAGCGGATGGAACCATGGAAGCGGAAGTGGATCATAGGGTGGGGGAGGGGGCGAAAATTCTGGGGGCCTTGAAAAATGTGTGGAAGTCGAGAACATTATCTCGGAAAGCAAAAATGGGTATGTTTGAAGGAATAGTGGTTCCAACAATGTTGTATGGTTGCGAGGCGTGGGCTATGGATAGAGTTGTGCGCAGGAGGATGGATGTGCTGGAAATGAGATGTTTGAGGACAATGTGTGGTGTGAGGTGGTTTGATCGAGTGAGTATCGTAAGGGTAAGAGAGATGTGTGGAAATAAAAAGAGAGTGGTTGAGAGAGCAGAAGAGGGTGTTTTGAAGTGGTTTGGGCACATGGAGAGAATGAGTGAGGAAAGATTGACCAAGAGGATATATGTGTCGGAGGTGGAGGGAACGAGGAGAAGAGGGAGACCAAATTGGAGGTGGAAAGATGGAGTGAAAAAGATTTTGTGTGATCGGGGCCTGAACATGCAGGAAGGTGAAAGGAGGGCAAGGAATAGAGTGAATTGGAGCGATGTGGTATACCGGGGTTGACGTGCTGTCAGTGGATTGAATCAAGGTATGTGAAACGTCTGGGGTAAACCATGGAAAGCTGTGTAGGTATGTATATTTGCGTGCGTGGACGTATGTATATGCATGTGTATGGGGGGGGGGGGGGTTGGGCCATTTCTTTCGTCTGTTTCCTTGCGCTACCTCGCAAATGCGTGAGACAGCGACAAAGTATAATAAAAAAAAAGAATAAAAAATAAATATATATATATATATATATATATATATATATATATATATATATATATATATATATATATATATATATATATATATATATATATAGTAAAAGCTTTGCGGAAGATGAAAGCCGGCAAGGCATCAGGTTTGGATGGTATTGCAGTGGAATTTATTAAAAAAGGGGGTAACTATTGTTGACTGGTTGGTAAAGGTACATTTAATGTATGTATGACTCATGGTGAGGTGCCTGAGGATTGGCGGAATGCTTCCATAGTGCCATTGTACAAAGGCTAAGGGGATAAGAGTGAGTGTTCAAATTACAGAGGTATAAGTTTGTTGAGTATTCCTGGTAAATTATATGGGAGGGTATTGATTGAGAGGGTGAAGGCATGTACAGAGCATCAGATTGGGGAAGAGCAGTGTGGTTTCAGAAGTGGTAGAGGATGTGTGGATCAGGTGATTGCTTTGAAGAATGTATGTGAGAAATACTTAGAAAAGCAAATGGATTTGTATGTAGCATTTATGGATCTGGAGAAGGTATATGATAGAGTTGATAGAGATGCTCTGTGGAAGGTATAAAGAATATATGGTGTGGGAGGCAAGTTGTTAGAAGCAATGAAAAGTTCTTATCGAGGATGTAAGGCATGTGTACGTGTAGGAAGAGAGGAAAGTGATTGGTTCTCAGTGAATGTAGGTTTGCAGCAGGGGTGTGTGATGTCTCCATGGCTGTTTAATTTGTTTATGAATGGGGTTGTTAAGGGAGGTGAATGCAAGGGTTTTGGAAAGAGGGGCAAGTATGCAGTCTGTTGTGGATGAGAGAGCTTGGGAAGTGAGTCAGTTGTTGTTCGCTGATGATATAGCGCTGGTTGCTGATTCATGTGAGAAACTGCAAAACCTGGTGACTGAGTTTGGTAAAGTGTGTGAAAGATGAAAACTGACAGTAAATGTGCATAAGAGCAAGGTTATTAGGTACAGATGGATTGAGGGTCAAGTCAATTGGGAGGTAAGTTTGAATGGAGAAAAACCGGAGGAAGTGAAGTGCTTTAGATATCTGAGGGTGGATTTGGCAGTGGATGGAACCATGGAACCGGAAATGAATCATAGGGTGGGGGAGGGGGCGAAAGTTCTGGGACCCTTGAACAATGTGTGGAAGTCGAGAACATTATCTCGGAAAGCAAAAATGGGTATGTTTGAAGGAATAGTGGTTCCAACAATGTTATATGGTTGCGAGGCGTGTGCTATGGATAGATTTGTGCGCAGGAGGGTGGATGTGGTGGAAATGAGATGTTTGAGGACAATATGTGGTGTGAGGTGGTTTGATCGAGTAAGTAATAATAGGGTAAGAGAGATGTGTGGTAATAAAAAGAGTGTGGTTGAGAGAGCAGAAGAGGGTGTTTTAAAATGGTTTGGTCACATGGAGAGAAAGAGTGAGGAAAGATTGACCAAGAGGATATATGTGTCAGAGGTGGAGGGAACAAGGAGAAGTGGGAGACCAAATTGGAGGTGGAAAGATAGAGTGAAAAAGATTTTGAGTGATCGGGGCCTGAACATGCACGAGGGTGAAAGGCGTGCAAGGAATAGAGTGAATTGGAACGATGTGGTATACCGGGGTCAACGTACTGTCAATGGATTGAACTAGGGCATGTGAAGCATCTGGGGTAAACCATGGTAAGTTCTTTGGGGCCTGGATGTGGAAAGGGAGTGGTGTTTTCGGTGCATTATTACATGACAGCTAGAGACTGAGTGTGAACGAATGGGGCCTTTGTTGGCTTTCCTAGCGCTATCTCGCACACATGAAGGGGGAGGGGGTTGGTTATTCCATGTGTGGTCAGGTGGTGATGGGAATGAATAAAGGCAGACAGTATGATTATGTACATGTGTATATATGTATATATCTGTGTGTGCATATATATGTATATGATGAGATGTAAAAGTATGTATATTTGCGTGTGGACGTGTATGTATATACATGTGTGTGGGTGGGTTGGGCCATTCTTTCATCTGTTTTCTTACGCTACCTCAATAACGCAGGAGACAGCGACAAAGCAAAATAATTGAATAAATAAATATGGTTAAGTGTGTGAAAGAAGAAAGCTGAGAGTAAATGTGAATAAGAGCAAGGTTATTAGGTACAGTTGGGTTGAGGGACAAGTCAATTGGGAGGTAAGTTTGAATGGAGGAAAACTGGAGGAAGTGAAGTGTTTTAGATATCTGGGAGTGGATTTGGCAGCGGATGGAACCATGGAAGAGGAAGTGAATCATAGGGTGGGGGACGGGGTGAAAGTTCTGGTAGCGTTGAAGAATGCGTGGAAGTCGAGAACATTATCTCGGTAAGCAAACATGGGTATGTTTGAAGGAGTAGTTGTTCCAGCAATGTTATATGGTTGCGAGGCGTGGGCTATGGATACAGGTGTGCAGAGCAGGGTGGATGTGCTGGAAATGAAATGTTTGAGGACAAAGCAAAATGAATAAAATATATAAAATATATATATGTATATTTCTTTCTTTCTTTCATACTATTCGCCATTTTCCGCATTAGCGAGGTAGCGTTAAGAACAGAGGACTGGGCCTTTGAGAGAATATCATCACCTGGCCCCCTTCTCTGTTCCTTCTTTTGGAAAATTAAAAAAAAAAATGAGAGGGGAGGATTTCCAGCCCCCCGCTCCCATATATATATATATATATATATATATATATATATATATATATATATATATATATATATATATATATATATATATATATATATATATATATTTCATATTTATTTTCTATTTATTATACTTTGTCGCTGTCTCCCGCGTTTGCGAGGTAGCGCAAGGAAACAGACGAAAGAAATGGCCCAACCCCCCCCATACACATGTATATACATACGTCCACACACGCAAATACACATACCTACACAGCTTTCCATGGTTTACCCCAGACGCTTCACATGCCTTGATTCAATCCACTGACAGCACGTCAACCCGGTATACCACATCGCTCCAATTCACTCTATTCCTTGCCCTCCTTTCACCCTCCTGCATGTTCAGGCCCCGATCACACAAAATCTTTTTCACTCCATCTTTCCACCTCCAATTTGGTCTCCCTCTTCTCCTCGTTCCCTCCACCTCCGACACATATATCCTCTTGGTCAATCTTTCCTCACTCATTCTCTCCATGTGCCCAAACCACTTCAAAACACCCTCTTCTGCTCTCTCAACCACGCTCTTTTTTATTTCCACACATCTCTCTTACCCTTACGTTACTCACTCGATCAAACCACCTCACACCACACATTGTCCTCAAACATCTCATTTCCAGCACATCCATCCCCCTGCGCACAACTCTATCCATAGCCCACGCCTCGCAACCATACAACATTGTTGGAACCACTATTCCTTCAAACATACCCATTTTTGCTTTCCGAGATAATGTTCTCGACTTCCACACATTCTTCAAGGCCCCCAGAATTTTCGCCCCCTCCCCCACCCTATGATCCACTTCCGCTTCCATGGTTCCATCCGCTGCCAGATCCACTCCCAGATATCTAAAACACTTCACTTCCTCGTTTTTCTCCATTCAAACTCACCTCCCAATTGACTTGACCCGCAACCCTACTGTACCTAATAACCTTGCTCTTATTCACATTTACTCTTAACTTTCTTCTTCCACACACTTTACCAAACTCAGTCACCAGCTTCTGCAGTTTCTCACATGAATCAGCCACCAGCGCTGTATCATCAGCGAACAACAACTGACTCACTTCCCAAGCTCTCTCATCCCCAACAGACTTCATACTTGCCCCTCTTTCCAAAACTCTTGCATTTACCTCCCTAACAACCCCATCCATAAACAAATTAAACAACCATGGAGACATCACACACCCCTGCCGCAAACCTACATTCACTGAGAACCAATCACTTTCCTCTCTTCCTACACGTACACATGCCTTACATCCTCGATAAAAACTTTTCACTGCTTCTAACAACTTGCCTCCCACACCATATATTCTTAATACCTTCCACAGAGCATCTCTATCAACTCTATCATATGCCTTCTCCAGATCCATAAATGCTACATACAAATCCATTTGCTTTTCTAAGTATTTCTCACATACATTCTTCAAAGCAAACACCTGATCCACACATCCTCTACCACTTCTGAAACCACACTGCTCTTCCCCAATCTGATGCTCTGTACATGCCTTCACCCTCTCAATCAATACCCTCCCATATAATTTACCAGGAATACTCAACAAACTTATACCTCTGTAATTTGAGCACTCACTCTTATCCCCTTTGCCTTTGTACAATGGCACTATGCACGCATTCCGCCAATCCTCAGGCACCTCACCATGAGTCATACATACATTAAATAACCTTACCAACCAGTCAACAGTACAGTCACCCCCTTTCTTAATAGATTCCACTGCAATACCATCCAAACCTGCTGCCTTGCCGGCTTTCATCTTCCGCAAAGCTTTCACTACCTCTTCTCTGTTTACCAAATCATTTTCCCTAACCCTCTCACTTTCCACACCACCTCGACCAAAACACCCTATATCTGCCACTCTATCATCAAACACATTCAACAAACCTTCAAAATACTCACTCCATCTCCTTCTCACATCTCCACTACTTGTTATCACCTCCCCATTTGCGCCCTTCACTGAAGTTCCCATTTGCTCCCTTGTCTTACGCACTTTATTTACCTCCTTCCACAACATCTTTTTATTCTCCCTAAAATTTAATGATACTCTCTCACCCCAACTCTCATTTGCCCTTTTTTTCACCTCTTGCACCTATCTCTTGACCTCCTGTCTCTTTCTTTTATAAATCTCCCACTCAATTGCATTTTTTCCCTGCAAAAATCGTCCAAATGCCTCTCTCTTCTCTTTCATGAAACTACAAATCTTACTTCTTCATCCCACCACTCACTACAATTTCTAATCAACCCACCTCCCACTCTTCTCATGCCACCAGCATCTTTTGCGCAATCCATCACTGATTCCCTAAATACATCCCATTCCTCCCCCACTCCCCTTACTTCCATTGTTCTCACCTTTTTCCATTCTGTACTCAGTCTCTCCTGGTACTTCCTCACACAGGTCTCCTTCCCAAGCTCACTTACTCTCACCACCCTCTTCACCCCAACATTCACTCTTCTTTTCTGAAAACCCATACAAATCTTCACCTTAGCCTCCACAAGATAATGATCAGACATCCCTCCAGTTGCACCTCTCAGCACATTAACATCCAAAAGTCTCTCTTTCGCACGCCTGTCAATTAACACGTAATCCAATAACGCTCTCTGGCCATCTCTCCTACTTACATAAGTATACTTATGTATATCTCGCTTTTTAAACCAGGTATTCCCAATCATCAGTCCTTTTTCAGCACATAAATCTACAAGCTCTTCACCATTTCCATTTACAATACTGAACACCCCATGTATACCAATTATTCCCTCAACTGCCACATTACTCACCTTTGCATTCAAATCACCCATCACTATAACCCGGTCTCGTGCATCAAAACCACTAACACACTCATTCAGCTGCTCCCAAAACACTTGCCTCTCATGATCTTTCTTATATATATATATATATATATATATATATATATATATATATATATATATATATATATATATATATTTTTTTTATACCTCGTCGCTGTCTCCCGCGTTTGCGAGGTAGCGCAACGAAACAGACGAAAGAAATGGCCCAACCCCCCCCATACACATGTACATACATACGTCCACACACGCAAATATACATACCTACACAGCTTTCCATGGTTTACCCCGGACGCTTCACATGCCTTGATTCAATCCACTGACAGCACGTCAACCCCTGTATACCACATCGCTCCAATTCACTCTATTCCTTGCCCTCCTTTCACCCTCCTGCATGTTCAGGCCCCGATCACACAAAATCCTTTTCACTCCATCTTTCCACCTCCAATTTGGTCTCCCTCTTCTCCTCGTTCCCTCCACCTCCGACACATATATCCTCTTGGTCAATCTTTTCTCACTCATTCTCTCCATGTGCCCAAACCACCTCAAAACACCCTCTTCTGCTCTCTCAACCACGCTCTTTTTATTTCCACACATCTCTCTTACCCTTACGTTACTTACTCGATCAAACCACCTCACACCACACATTGTCCTCAAACATCTCATTTCCAGCACATCCATCCTCCTGCGCACAACTCTATCCATAGCCCCACGCCTCGCAACCATACAACATTGTTGGAACCACTATTCCTTCAAACATACCCATTTTTGCTTTCCGGGATAATGTTCTCGACTTCCACACATTTTTCAAGGCTCCCAAAATTTTTGCCCCCTCCCCCACCCTATGATCCACTTCCGCTTCCATGGTTCCATCCGCTGACAGATCCACTCCCAGATATCTAAAACACTTCACTTCCTCCAGTTTTTCTCCATTCAAACTCACCTCCCAATTGACTTGACCCTCAACCCTACTGTACCTAATAACCTTGCTCTTATTCACATTTACTCTTAACTTTCTTCTTCCACACACTTTACCAAACTCCGTCACCAGCTTCTGCAGTTTCTCACATGAATCCGCCACCAGCGCTGTATCATCAGCGAACAACAACTGACTCACTTCCCAAGCTCTCCCATCCCCAACAGACTTCATACTTGCCCCTCTTTCCAAGACTCTTGCATTTACCTCCCTAACAACCCCATCCATAAACAAATTAAACAACCATGGAGACATCACACACCCCTGCCGCAAACCTACATTCACTGAGAACCAATCACTTTCCTCTCTTCCTACACGTACACATGCCTTACATCCTCGATAAAAACTTTTCACTGCTTCTAACAACTTGCCTCCCACACCATATATTCTTAATACCTTCCACAGAGCATCTCTATCAACTCTATCATATGCCTTCTCCAGATCCATAAATGCTACATACAAATCCATTTGCTTTTCTAAGTATTTCTCACATACATTCTTCAAAGCAAACACCTGATCCACACATCCTCTACCACTTCTGAAATCACACTGCTCTTCCCCAGTCGGATGCTCTGTACATGCCTTCACCCTCTCAATCAATACCCTCCCATATAATTTACCAGGAATACTCAACAAACTTATACCTCTGTAATTTGAGCACTCACTCTTATCCCCTTTGCCTTTGTACAATGGCACTATGCACGCATTCCGCCAATCCTCAGGCACCTCACCATGAGTCATACATACATTAAATAACCTTACCAACCAGTCAACAATACAGTCACCCCCTTTTTTTATAAATTCCACTGCAATACCATCCAAACCTGCTGCCTTGCCGGCTTTCATCTTCCGCAAAGCTTTTACTACCTCTTGTCTGTTTACCAAATCATTTTCCCTAACCCTCTCACTTTGCACATCACCTCGACCCAAACACCCTATATCTGCCACTCTGTCATCAGACACATTCAACAAACCTTCAAAATACTCATTCCATCTCCTTCTCACATCACCACTACTTGTTATCACCTCCCCATTTACGCCCTTCACTGAAGTTCCCATTTGCTCCCTTGTCTTACGCACCCTATTTACCTCCTTCCAGAACATCTTTTTATTCTCCCTAAAATTTACTGATAGTCTCTCACCCCAACTCTCATTTGCCCTTTTTTTCACCTCTTGCACCTTTCTCTTGACCTCTTGTCTCTTTCTTTTATACTTCTCCCACTCAATTGCATTTTTTCCCTGCAAAAATCGTCCAAATGCCTCCCTCTTCTCTTTCACTAATACTCTTACTTCTTCATCCCACCACTCACTACCCTTTCTAAACAGCCCACCTCCCACTCTTCTCATGCCACAAGCATCTTTTGCGCAATCCATCACTGATTCCCTAAATACATCCCATTCCTCCCCCACTCCCCTTACTTCCATTGTTCTCACCTTTTTCCATTCTGTACACAGTCTCTCCTGATACTTCCTCACACAGGTCTCCTTCCCAAGCTCACTTACTCTCACTTATATATATATATATATATATATATATATATATATATATATATATATATATATATATATATACATATATATATATATATATATATATATATATATATATATATATATATATATATATATATATATATTATCCCTGGGGATAGGGGATTAAGAATACTTCCCACGTATTCCCTGCGTGTCGTAGAAGGCGACTAAAAGGGGAAGGAGCGGGGGGCTGGAAATCCTCCCTTCTCGTTTTTTTTTTTTTTTTTTTTTTTTTTTTTTTTTTTTTAAATTTTCCAAAAGAAGGAACAGAGGGGGCCAGTTGAGGATATTCCAAAAAAAGGCCCAGTCCTCTGTTCTTAGCGCTACCTCGCTAACGCGGGAAATGGCGAATAGTTTAAAAGAAAAGAAAAGATATATATATATATATATATATATATATATATATATATATATATATATATATATGTATATATATATATATATATATATATATATATATATATATATATATATTTATATATATAGAAGGCGACTAGAGGGGACGGGAGCGGGGGGCCAGAAATCCTCCCCTCCTTGTATTTTTTTTTTGTTAACTTTCTAAAATGGGAAACAGAAGAAGGAGTCACGTGAGGAGTGCTCATTCTCCTTGAACCCTCAGACTGGGGTGTCTAAATGTGTGTGGATGTAACCAAGATGAGAAAAAACGAGAGATAGGTAGTATGTTTCAGGATAGGAACTTGGATGTTTTGGCTCTGAGTGAAACGAAGCTCAAGGGTAAAGGGGAAGAGTGGTTTGGGAATGTCTGGGGAGTAAAGTCAGGGGTTAGTGAGAGGACAAGAGCAAGGGAAGGAGTAGCAGTACTCCTGAATCAGAAGTTGTGGGAGTATGTGATAGAGTGTAAGAAAGCAAATTCTAGATTGATATGGGTAAAACTGAAAGTTGATGGAGAGAGATGGGTGATTATTGGTGCATATGCACCTGGGCATGAGAAGAAAGATCATGAGAGGCAAGTGTTTTGGGAGTAGCTGAATGAGTGTGTTAGTGGTTTTGATGCACAAGATCGGGTTATAGTGATGGGTGATTTCAACGCAAAGATGAGTAATGTGGCAGTTGAGTGAATAATTGGTATACATGGAGTGTTCAGTGTTGTAAATGGAAATGGTGAAGAGCTTGTAGATTTATGTGCTGAAAAAGGACTGGTGATTGGGAATACCTGGTTTAAAAAGCGAGATATACATAAGTATACGTATGTGAGTAGGAGAGATGGCCAGAGAGCGTTATGGGATTACGTGTTAATTGATAGACGCACCAAAGAGAGACTTTTGGATGTTAATGTGCTGAGAGGTGCAACTGGAGGGATGTCTGATCATTATCTTGTGGAGGCGAAGGTGAAGATTTGTGGGGGTTTTCAGAAAAGAAGAGAGAATGTTGGGGTGAAGAGACTGGTGAGAGTAAGTGAGCCTGGGAAGGAGACTTGTGTGAGGAAGTACTAGGAGAGACTGAGTACAGAATGGAAAAAGGTGAGAACAAAGGAGGTAAGGGGAGTGGGGGAGGAATGGGATGTATCTAGGGAAGCAGTGATGGCTTGCGCAAAGGATGCTTCTGGCATGAGAAGCGTGGGAGGTGGGTTGATTAGAAAAGGTAGTGAGTGGTGGGATGAAGAAGTAAGATTATTAGTGAAAGAGAAGAGAGAGGCATTTGGATGATTTTTGCAGGGAAAAAATGCAAATGAGTGGGAGAGGTATAAAAGAAAGAGGCAGAGGGTCAAGAGAAAGGTGCAAGAGGTGAAAAAGAGGGCAAATGAGAGTTGGGGTGAGAGAGTATCATTAAATTTCAGGGAGAATAAAAAGATGATTTGGAAGGAGGTAAATAAAGTGCGTAACACAAGGGAGAAAATGGAAACTTCAGTGAAGGGGGCTAATGGGGAGGTGATAACAAGTAGTGGTGATGTGAGAAGGAGATGCAGTGAGTATTTTGAAGGTTTGTTGAATGTGTTTGATGATAGAGTGGCAGATATAGGGTGTTTTCGTCGAGGCGGTGTGCAAAGTGAGAGGGTTAGGGAAAATGATTTGGTAAAAAGAGAAGAGGTAGTAAAAGCTTTACGGAAGATGAAAGCCGGAAAGGCAGCAGGTTTGGATGGTATTGCAGTGGAATTTATCAAAAAAGGGGGTGACTGTATCGTTGACTGGTTAGTAAGGTTATTTAATGCATGTATGATTCATGGTGCGGTGCCTGAGGATAGGCGGAATGTTTGCATAGTGCCATTGTACAAAGGCAAAGTGGATAAGAGTGAGTGCTCAAATTACAGAGGTATAAGTTTGTTGAGTATTGCTGGTAAATAATATGGGAGGGTATTGATTGAGAGGGTGAAGGCATATACAGAGCATCAGATTGAGGAAGAGCAGTGTGGTTTCAGAAGTGGTAGAGGATGTGTGGATCAGGTGTTTGCTTTGAAGAATGTATGTGAGAAATACTTAGAAAAACAAATGGATTTGTATGTAGCATTTATGGATCTGGAGAAGGCATATGATAGCGTTGATAAAGATGCTCTGTGGAAGGTTTTAAGAATATATTGTGTGGGAGGCAAGTTGTTAGAAGCAAAGTTTTTATCGAGGATGTAAGGCATGTGTACGTGTAGGAAGAGAGGAAAGTGATTGGTTCTCAGTGAATGTAGGTTTGCGGCAGGGGTGTGTGATGTCTCCATGGTTATTTAATTTGTTTATGGATGGGGTTGTTAGGGAGGTGAATGCAAGAGTTTTGGAAAGAGGGGCAAATATGCAGTCTGTTGTGGATGAGAGAGCTTGGGAAGTGAGTCAGTTGTTGTTCGCTGATGATACAACGCTGGTGGCTGATTCATATGAGAACCTGCAGAAGCTGGTGACTGAGTTTGGTAAAGTGTGTGAAAGAAGAAAGTTAAGAGTAAATGTGAATAACAGCAAGGTTATTAGGTACAGAAGGGTTGAGGGTCAAGTCAATTGGGAGGTATGTTTGAATGGAGAAAAACTGGAGGCAGTAAAGTGTTTTAGATATCTAGGAGTGGATCTGGCAGCGGATGGAACCATGAAAGCAGAAGTGAATCATAGGGTGGGGGAGGGGGCAAAAATTCTGGGAGCCTTGAAGAATGCTTGCAAGTCGAGAACATTATCTCGGAAAGCAAAAATGGGTATGTTTGAAGGAATAGTGGTTCCAACAGTGTTGTATGGTTGCGAGGCGTGGGCTATGGATAGAGTTGTGCGCAGGAGGGTTGATGTGCTGGAAATGATATGTTTGAGGACACTATGTGGTGTGAGGTGGTTTGATCGAGTATGTAATGTAAGGGTAAGAGAGATGTGTGGAAATAAAAAGAGTGTGGTTGAGAGAGCAGAAGAGGGTGTTTTCAAATGGTTTGGTCACATGGAGGGTATTAGTGAGGAAAGATTGACCAAGAGGATATATGTGTCAGAGGTGAAGGGAACGAGGAGAAGTGGGAGACCAAATTGGAGGTGGAGAGATGGAGTGAAAAAGATTTTGAGTGATCGGGGCCTGAACATGTAGGAGGGTGAAAGGCGTGCAAGGAATAGAGTGAATTGCAACGATGTGGTATACCGGGGTCGACGTGCTGTCAATGGATTGAACCAAGGCATGTGAAGTGTCTGGCGTAAAACCATGGAAAGTTGTGTGGGGCCTGGGTGTGGAAAGGGAGCTGTGGTTTCGGTGCATTATTACATGACAGCTAGAGACTGAGTGTGAACGAATAGGGCATTTGGTGTCTTTTCCTAACGCCACCTCGCACACATGAGGGGGGAGGGGGTTGTTATTCCATGTTTGGCGAGGTGGCGATAGGAACAAATAAAGGCAGACAGTATGAATTATGTACATGTGTATATATGTATATGTCTGTGTATTTATATATATGTGTACATTGAGATGTATAGGTATGTATATTTGCGTGTGTGGACGTGTATGTATATACATGTGTATGTGGGAGGGTTGGGCCTTTCATTCGTCTGTTTCCTTGCGTTACCTCGCTAACGTGGGAGACAGGGACAAAGCAAAATAAATAAATACTAAATAAATACTAAACAAATATATATATATATACATATATATATATATATATATATATATATATATATATATATATATATATATATATATATATATATATATATATATTTTTTTTTTTTTCATACTTTGTCGCTGTCTCCCGCGTTTGCGAGGTAGCGCAAGGAAACAGACGAAAGAAATGGCCCAACCCCCAACCCCCCCATACACATGTACATACGTCCACACACGCAAATATACATACCTACACAGCCTTCCATGGTTTACCCTAGACGCTTCACATGCCTTGATTCAATCCACTGACAGCACGTCAACCCCTGTATACCACATCGCTCCAATTCACTCTATTCCTTGCCCTCCTTTCACCCTCCTGCATGTTCAGGCCCCGATCACACAAAATCTTTTTCACTCCATCTTTCCACCTCCAATTTGGTCTCCCTCTTCTCC
Organism: Panulirus ornatus; assembly: GCF_036320965.1. Taxonomy (NCBI): domain Eukaryota; kingdom Metazoa; phylum Arthropoda; class Malacostraca; order Decapoda; family Palinuridae; genus Panulirus; species Panulirus ornatus. The sequence continues at coordinate 13,407,263 of NC_092247.1, read as the reverse complement.
TCGTTCCCTCCACCTCCGACACATATATCCTCTTGGTCAATCTTTCCTCACTCATTCTCTCCATGTGCCCAAACCATTTCAAAACACCCTCTTCTGCTCTCTCAACCACGCTCTTTTTATTTCCACACATCTCTCTTACCCTTACGTTACTTACTCGATCAAACCACCTCACACCACACATTGTCCTCAAACATCTCATTTCCAGCACATCCATCCTCCTGCGCACATCTCTATCCATAGCCCACGCCTCGCAACCATACAACATTGTTGGAACCACTATTCCTTCAAACATACCCATTTTTGCTTTCCGAGATAATGTTCTCGACTTCCACACATTTTTCAAGGCTCCCAAAATTTTCGCCCCCTCCCCCACCCTATGATCCACTTCCGCTTCCATGGTTCCATCCGCTGACAGATCCACTCCCAGATATCTAAAACACTTCACTTCCTCCAGTTTTTCTCCATTCAAACTCACCTCCCAATTGACTTGACCCTCACCCCTACTGTACCTAATAACCTTGCTCTTATTCACATTTACTCTTAACTTTCTTCTTCCACACACTTTACCAAACTCAGTCACCAGCTTCTGCAGTTTCTCACATGAATCAGCCACCAGCGCTGTATCATCAGCGAACAACAACTGACTCACTTCCCAAGCTCTCTCATCCCCAACAGACTTCATACTTGCCCCTCTTTCCAGGACTCTTGCATTTACCTCCCTAACAACCCCATCCATAAACAAATTAAACAACCATGGAGACATCACACACCCCTGCCGCAAACCTACATTCACTGAGAACCAATCACTTTCCTCTCTTCCTACACGTACACATGCCTTACATCCTCGATAAAAACTTTTCACTGCTTCTAACAACTTTCCTCCCACACCATATATTCTTAATACCTTCCACAGAGCATCTCTATCAACTCTATCATATGCCTTCTCCAGATCCATAAATGCTACATACAAATCCATTTGCTTTTCTAAGTATTTCTCACATACATTCTTCAAAGCAAACACCTGATCCACACATCCTCTACCACTTCTGAAACCGCACTGCTCTTCCCCAATCTGATGCTCTGTACATGCCTTCACCCTCTCAATCAATACCCTCCCATATAATTTACCAGGAATACTCAACAAACTTATACCTCTGTAATTTGAGCACTCACTCTTATCCCCTTTGCCTTTGTACAATGGCACTATGTACGCATTCCGCCAATCCTCAGGCACCTCACCATGAGTCATACATACATTAAATAACCTTACCAACCAGTCAACAATACAGTCACCCCCCTTTTTAATAAATTCCACTGCAATACCATCCAAACCTGCTGCCTTGCCGGCTTTCATCTTCCGCAAAGCTTTTACTACCTCTTCTCTGTTTACCAAATCATTTTCCCTAACCCTCTCACTTTGCACACCACCTCGACCAAAACACCCTATATCTGCCAATCTGTCATCAGACACATTCAACAAACCTTCAAAATACTCATATATATATATATATATATATATATATATATATAAGTGAGAAAGAATACTTCCCACGTATTCCCTGCGTGTCGTAGAAGGCGACTAAAAGGGGAGGGAGCGTGGGGCTGGAAATCCTCCTCTCTCTTTTTTTCTTTTAATTTTCCAAAAGAAGGAACAGAGAAGGGGTCCAGGTGAGGATATTCCCTCAAAGGCCCAGTCCTCTGTTCTTAATGCTACCTCGCTAACGCGGGAAATGGCAAATAGTTTGAAAGAAAAGATGAAATAAAGAATATATATATATATATATATATATATATATATATATATATATATATATTTATATATATATATATATATATATATATATATATATACACACACATTTTTTTTATTTCTATTTTGCTTTGTCGCTGTCTCCCGCGTTTGCGAGGTAGCGCAAGGAAACAATCGAAAGAAATGGCCCAACCCACCCCCATACACATGTATATACATACACGTCCACACACGCAAATACACATACCTATACATCACAATGTACACATATACATACACACAGAGACATATACATATATCCACATGTACATAATTCATACTGTCTGCCTTTATTTATTCCCATCGCCACCTCACCACACATGGAATAACATCCCCCTCCCCCCTCATGTGTGCGAGGTAGCACTAGGAAAAGACAACAAAGGCCCCATTCGTTCACACTCAGTCTCTAGCTGTCATGTAATAATGCCCGAAACCACAGCTCCCTTTCCACATCCAGGCCCCACACAACTTTCCATGGTTTACCCCAGACGCTTTACATGCCCTGATTCAATCCATTGACAACACGTCGACCCCGGTATACCACATCGATCCAATTCACTCTATTCCTTGCACGCCTATCACCTTCCTGCATGTTCAGATCCCGATCACACAAAATCTTTTTCACTCCATCTTCCCACCTAAAATTTGGTCTCCCAATTCTCCTCGTTCCCTCCATCTCCGACACATATATCCTCTTGGTCAATCTTTCCTCACTCATTCTCTCCATGTGCCCAAACCATTTCAAAACACCCTCTTCTGCTCTCTCGACCACGCTCTTTTTATTTCCACACATTTCTCTACCCTTACATTACTTACTCGATCAAACCACCTCACACCACATATTGTCCACAAACATCTCATTTCCAGCACATCCACCTTCCTGCGCAAAACTCTATCCATAGCCCACGCCTCGCAACCATACAACATTGCTGGAACCACTATTCCTTCAAACATACCCATTTTTGCTTTCCGAGATAATGTTCTCGACTTCCACACATTCTTCAAGGCTTCCAAGATTTTCGCCCCCTCCCCAACCCTATGATTCACTTCCGCTTCCATGGTTCCATCCGCTGCCAGATCCACTCCCAGATATCTAAAACACTTTACTTCCTCCAGTTTTTCTCCATTCAAACTTACCTCCCAATTGACCTGAACCTCAACCCTACTGTACCTAATAACCTTGCTCTTATTCACATTTACTCTTAACTTTCTTCTTTCACACACTTTACCAAACTCATTCACCAGCTTCTGCAGTTTCTGACATGAATCAGCCAACAGCGTTGTATCATCAGCGAACAACTGACTCACTTCCCAAGCTCTCTCATCCACAACACACAGCATACTTGCTCCTCTTTCCAAAACTCTTGCATTCACCTCCCTAACAACCCCATCCATAAACAAATTAAACAACCATGGAGACATCATACACCCCTGCCGCAAACCTACATTCACTGAGAACCAATCACTTTCCTCTCTTCCTACATGTACACATGCTTTACATCCTCGATAAAAACTTTTCACTGCTTCTAACAACTTACATCCCACACCATATATTCTTAGTACCTTCCACAGAGCATCTGTATCAACTCTATCATATGCCTTCTCCAGATCCATAAACGCTACATACAAATCCATTTGTTTTTCTAAGTATTTCTCACATACATTCTTCAAAACAAACACCTGATCCACACATCCTCTACCACTTCTGAAACCACACTGCTCTTCCCCAATCTAATGCTCTGTACATACCTTCACCCTCTCAATCAATACCCTACCATATAATTTACCAGGAATACACAACAAACTTATACCTCTGTAATTTGAGCACTCACTCTTATCCACTTTGCCATTGTACAATGGCACTATGCAAGCATTCTGCCATTCCTCAGGCACTTCACTATGAATCATACATACATTAAATAACCTTACCAACCAGTCAACAATAGTCACCCCCTTTTTTAATAAATTCCACTACAATACCATCCAAACCTACTGCCTTGCCGGCTTTCATCTTCCGTAAAGCTTTTACTACCTCTTCTCTGTTTACCAAATCATTTTCCCTAACCCTCTCACTTTGCACACCACCTCGACCAAAACACCCCATATCTGCCACTCTATCATCAAACACATTCAACAAACCTTCAAAATATCACTCCATATTCTCACATCACCACTACTTGTTATCACATCCCCATTAGCCCCCTTCACTGAAGTTCCCATTTGGTCCCTTGTCTTATGCACTTTATTTACCTCCTTTCAAAATATCTTTTTATTCTCCCGAAAACTTAATGATACTCTCTCACCCCAACTCTCATTTGCCCTCTTTTTCACCTCTTGCACCTTTCTCTTGACCTCCTGCCTCTTTCTTTTATACATCTCCCACTCATTTGCATTTTTTCCCTGCAAAAATCGTCCAAATGCCTCTCTCTTCTCTTTCGGTAATAATCTTACTTCTTCATGCCACCACTCACTTCCCTTTCTAATCAACCCACCTCCCACGCTTCTCATGCCAGAAGCATCTTTTGTGCAAGCCATCACTGCTTCCCTAAATACATCCCATTCCTCCCCCACTCCCCTTACTTCCATTGTCCTCACCTTTTTCCATTCTGTACTCAGTCTCTCCTAGTACTTCCTCACACAAGCCTCCTTCCCAGGCTTACTTACTCTCACCACCCTCTTCACCTCAACATTCTCTCTTCTTTTCTGAAAACCCATACAAATCTTCACCTTCACCTCCACAAGATAATAATCAGACATATATATATATATATATATATATATATATATATATATATATATATATATATATATATATATATATATATATATTATAAATTGGGAGGTAAGTTTGAATGGAGAAAAACTGGAGGAAGTAAAGTGTTTTAGATATCTGGGAGTGGATCTGGCAGCGGATGGAACCATGGAAGCGGAAGTGAATCATAGGGTGGGGGAGGGGGCGAAAATCCTGGGAGCCTTGAAGAATGTGTGGAAGTCGAGAACATTATCTCCGAAAGCAAAAATGGCTATGTTTGAAGGAATAGTGGTTCCAACAATGTTGTATGGTTGCGAGGCGTGGGCTATGGATAGAGTTGTGCGCAGGAGGGTGGATGTGCTGGAAATGAGATGTCTGAGGACAATGTGTGGTGTGAGGTGGTTTGATCGAGTAAGTAATGTAAGGGTAAGAGAGATGTGTGGAAATAAAAAGAGCGTGGTTGAGAGAGCAGAAGAGGGTGTTTTGAAATGATTTGGGCACATGGAGAGAATGAGTGAGGAAAGATTGACCAAGAGGATATATGTGTCGGAGGTGGAGGGAACGAGGAGAAGTGGGAGACCAAATTGGAGGTGGAAAGGTGGAGTGAAAAAGATTTTGTGTGATCGGGGCCTGAACATGCAAGAGGGTGAAAGGCGGGCAAGGAATAGAGTGAATTGGATCGATGTGGTATACCGGGGTTGACGTGCTGTCAGTGGATTGAATCAGTGTATGTGAAGCGTCTGGGGTAAACCATGGAAAGTTGTATTGGGCCTAGATGTGGAAAGGGAGCTGTGGTTTCGGGCATTATTGCGTGACAGCTGGAGACTGAGTGTGAACGAATGGGGCCTTTGTTGTCTTTTCCTAGTGCTACCTCGCACACATGAGGGGGGAGTGGGATGGTATCCCATGTGTGACGAGGTGGCGATGGGAATGAATAGGGGCAGGCAGTGTGAATTATGTGCATGGGTATATATGTATGTGTCTGTGTGTGTATATATATGTGTACATTGAGATGTATAGGTATGTATATTTGCGTGTGTGTGTGTACATTGTGTATGGGGGTGGGTTGTGCCATTTCTTTCGTCTGTTTCCTTGCGCTACCTCGCAAACGCGGGAGACAGCGACAAAGCAAAATAAATATAAATAAAAATATATATATATATATTATTTTCTTTTTTTTTTACAAACTATTCGCCATTTCCCGCGCTAGCGAGGTAGCGTTAAGAACAGAGAACTGGGCCACTGAGGGAATATCCTCACCTGGCCCCCTTCTCTGTTCCTTCTTTTGGAAAATTAAAAAAAATTGAGAGGGGAGGATTTCCAGCCCCCCGCTCCCATATATATATATATATATATATATATATATATATATATATATATATATATATATATATATATATATATATTCAGATTCTTCTTCAGTGTCTGGGGAGGACGATGCTTTCTATCTGGGTTATGGGCGTTGTTTCAGTTGTGGTCGCCGTGGTCACTGGGCTAGTGGCTGCCCAGACAGATGGTAATAGCTTTGATACTTAAACTCCAGTCGTCATAAATGGTGACGCTAATACACTTTTTCCTTTTTTACTGTGCTACACTGTGAACTTTATATATATATATATATATATATATATATATATATATATATATATATATATATATATATATATATATATGATTTCTAAGCAAGTGGATTTGTATGTAGCATTTATGGATCTGGAGAAGGCATATGATAGAGTTGATAGAGATGCTCTGTGGAAGGTATTAAGAATATATGGTGTGGGAGGAAAGTTGTTAGAAGCAGTGAAAAGTTTTTATCGAGGATGTAAGGCATGTGTACGTGTAGGAAGAGAGGAAAGTGATCGGTTCTCAGTGAATGTAGGTTTGTGGCAGGGGTGTGTGATGTCTCCATGGTTGTTTAATTTGTTTATGGATGGGGTTGTTAGGGAGGTAAATGCAAGAGTTTTGGAAAGAGGGGCAAGTATGAAGTCTGTTGGGGATGAGAGAGCTTGGGAAGTGAGTCAGTTGTTGTTCGCTGATGATACAGCGCTGGTGGCTGATTCATGTGAGAAACTGCAGAAGCTGGTGACTGAGTTTGGTAAAGTGTGTGGAAGAAGAAAGTTAAGAGTAAATGTGAATAAGAGCAAGGTTATTAGGTACAGTAGGGTTGAGGGTCAAGTCAATTGGGAGGTGAGTTTGAATGGAGAAAAACTGGAGGAAGTGAAGTGTTTTAGATATCTGGGAGTGGATCTGGCAGCGAATGGAACCATGGAAGCGGAAGTGGATCATAGGGTGGGGGAGGGGCCGAAAATTCTGGGGGCCGTGAAGAATGTGTGGAAGTCGAGAACATTATCTCTGAAAGCAAAAATGGGTATGTTTGAAGGAATAGTGGTTCCAACAATGTTGCATGGTTGCGAGGCGTGGGCTATGGATAGAGTTGTGCGCAGGAGGATGGATGTGCTGGAAATGAGATGTTTGAGGACAATGTGTGGTGTGAGGTGGTTTGATCGAGTAAGTAACGTAAGGGTAAGAGAGATGTGTGGAAATAAAAAGAGCGTGGTTGAGAGAGCAGAAGAGGGTGTTTTGAAGTGGTTTGGGCACATGGAGAGAATGAGTGAGGAAAGATTGACCAAGAGGATATATGTGTCGGAGGTGGAGGGAACGAGGAGAAGAGGGAGACCAAATTGGAGGTGGAAAGATGGAGTGAAAAAGATTTTGTGTGATCGGGGCCTGAACATGCAGGAGGGTGAAAGGAGGGCAAGGAATAGAGTGAATTGGAGCGATGTGGTATACCGGGGTTGACGTGCTGTCAGTGGATTGAATCAAGGCATGTGAGGCGTCTGGGGTAAACCATGGAAAGCTGTGTAGGTATGTATATTTGCGTGTGTGGACGTATGTATATACATGTGTATGGGGGGGGTTGGGCCATTTCTTTCGTCTGTTTCCTTGCGCTACCTCGCAAACGCGGGAGACAGCGACAAAGTATAATAAAAAAAAAAAAAATATATATATATATATATATATATATATATATATATATATATATATATATATATATATATATATATATTATCCCTGGGGATAGGGGAGAAAGAATACTTCCCATGTATTCCCTGCGTGTCGTAGAAGGCGACTAAAAGGGGAGGGAGCGGGTGGCTGGAAATCCTCCCCTTTCTTGTTTTTTTTTTTTTTTTCCAAAAGAAGGAACAGAGAAGGGGGTCAGGTGAGGATATTCCCTCTAAGGCCCAGTTCTCTGTTCTTAACGCTACCTCGCTAACACGGGAAATGGCAAATAGTATGAAAAAAAAAAAAAAATATATATATATATATATATATATATATATATATATATATATATATATATATATATATATATATATATTACAGAGGTATAAGTTTGTTGAGTATTCCTGGTAAATTATATGGGAGGGTATTGATTGAGAGTGTGAAGGCATGTACAGAGCATCAGATTGGGGAAGAGCAGTGTGGTTTCAGAAGTGGTAGAGGATGTGTGGGTCAGGTGTTTGCTTTGTAGAATGTATATGAGAAATACTTAGAAAAGCAAATGGATTTATATGTAGCATTTATGGATCTGGAGAAGGCATATGATAGAGTTGATAGAGATGCTCTGTGGAAGCCATTAAGAATATATGGTGTGCGAGGCAAGTTGTTAGAAGCAGTGAAAAGTTTTTATCGAGGATGTAAGGCATGTGTACGTGTAGGAAGAGAGGAAAGTGATTGGTTCTCAGTGAATGTAGGTTTGCGGCAAGGGTGTGTGATGTCTCCATGGTTGTTTAATTTGTTTATGGATGGGGTTCTTAGGGAGGTGAATGCAAGAGTTTTGGAAAGAGGGGCAAGCATGAAGTCTGTTGTGGATGAGAGAGCTTGGGAAGTGAGTCAGTTGTTCGCTGATGACAAAGCGCTGGTGGCTGATTCATGTGAGAAACTGCAGAATCTGGTGTCTGAGTTTGGTAAACTCTGTGAAAGAAGAAAGTTAAGAGTAAATGTGAAAAAGAGCAAGGTTATTAGGAACAGTAGGGTTGAGGGTCAAGTCAATTGGGAGGTAAGTTTGAATGGAGAAAAACTAGAGAAAGTAAAGTGTTTTAGATATCTGGGAGTGGATCTGGCAGCGGATGGAACCATGGAAGCGGAAGTGAATCATAGGGTGGGGGAGGGGGCGAAAATCCTGGGAGCCTTGAAGAATGTGTGGAAGTCGAGAACATTATCTCCGAAAGCAAAAATGGCTATGTTTGAAGGAATAGTGGTTCCAACAATGTTGTATGGTTGCGAGGCGTGGGCTATGGATAGAGTTGTGCGCAGGAGAGTGGATGTGCTGGAAATGAGATGTTTGAGGACAATGTGTGGTGTGAGGTGGATTGATCGAGTAAGTAATGTAAGGGTAAGACAGATGTGTGGAAATAAAAAGAGTGTGGTTGAGAGAGCAGAAGAGGGCGTTTTGAAATGGTTTGGGCACATGGAGAGAATGAGTGAGGAAAGATTGACCAAGAGGATATATGTGTCGGAGGTGGAGGGAACGAGGAGAAGTGGGATACCAAATTGGAGGTGGAAAGGTGGAGTGAAAAAGATTTTGTGTGATCGGGGCCTGAACATGCAAGAGGGTGAAAGGCGGGCAAGGAATAAAGTGAATTGGATCGATGTGGTATACCGGGGTTGACGTGCTGTCAGTGGATTGAATCAGTGCATGTGAAGCGTCTGGGATAAACCATGGAAAGTTGTGTGGGGCCTGGATGTGGAAAGGGAGCTGTGGTTTCGGGTATTATTGCATGACAGCTAGAGACTGAGTGTGAACGAATGGGGCCTTTGTTGTCTTTTCCTAGTGCTACCTCGCACACATGAGGGGGAGGGGGATGGTATTCCATGTGTGGCGAGGTGGCGACGAAAATGAATAAAGGCAGACAGTGTGAATTGTGTGCATGGGTATATATGTATGTGTCTGTGTGTGTATATATATGTGTACATTAAAGATGTATAGGTATGTATATTTGCGTGTGTGGCCGTGTATGTATATACATTGTGTATGGGGTGGGTTGGGCCATTTCTTTCGTCTGTTTCCTTGCGCTACCTCGCAAACGCGGGAGACAGCGACAATGCAAAATAAATATAAATATATATATATATTCTTTTTTTTTTTTTCTTTTAAGCTATTTGCCATTTCCCGCATTAGCGAGGTAGCGTTAAGAACAGAGGACTGGGCCTTTGTGGAAATGTCCTCACCTGGCCCTCCTCTGTTCCTTCGTTTGGAAAATTAAAAAAAAACGAGAGGGGAGGATTTCCAGCCTCCCGCTCCCTCCCCTTTTAGTCGCCTTCTACGACACGCAGGGAATACGTGGGAAGTATTCTTAATCCCCTATCCCCAGGGGGGATATATACATATATATATATATATATATATATATATATATATATATATATATATATATATATATATATATATATATATCCCTGGGGATAGGGGAGAAAGAATACTTCCCACGTATTCCCTGCGTGTCGTAGAAGGCGACTAAAAGGGAAGGGAGCGGGTGGCTGGAAATCCTCCCCTCTCATTTTTTTTTTTAAATTTTCCAAAGGAAGGAACAGAGAGGGGGGCCATCTGAGGATGTTCCCTCAAAGGCCCAGTCCTCTGTTCTTAACGCTACCTCGCTAATCCGGGAAATGGCGAATAGTATGAAAAAAAAAAAATATATATATATATATATATATATATATATATATATATATATATATATTCATTTCTTTATATATATATATATATATATATATATATATATATATATATATATATATATTTATAATTATTTATATATATATATATATATATATATATATATATATATATATATATATATATATATATATTTATTTTGGTTTGTTGCTGTCTCACGCGTTAGCAAGGAAACAGACGAAAGAATGGCCCGGCCCACCCCCATACACAATGTATATACATACACGGCCACACACGCAAATATACATACCTATACATCTTAATGTACACATATATATACACACACAGACATATACATATATACACATGTACATAATTCATACTGTCTGCCTTTATTTATTCCCATCGCCACCCCGCCACGCATGGAATAATATCCCCCTCCCCCCTCTTGTGTGTGAGGTAGCGCTAGGGAAAGACAACAAAGGCCCCATTCGTTCACACTCAGTCTCCAGCTGTCATGTAATAATACACCGAAACCACAGCTCCCTCTCCACATCCAGGCCCCACACAACTTTCCATGGTTTACCCCAGACGCTTCACATGTACTGGTTCAATCCATTGACAGCACGTCAACCCCGGTATACCACATCGTTCTAATTCACTCTATTCCTTGCACGCCTTTCACCCTCCTACATGTTCAGGCCCCGATCACTCAAAATCTTTTTCATTCCATCTTTCCACCTCCAATTTGGTCTCACACTTCTTGTTCCTTCCACCTCTGACACATATATCCTCTTGGTCAATCTTTCCTCACTCATTCTCTCCATGTGACCAAACCATTTCAAAACACCTTCTGCTCTCTCAACCACACTCTTTTTATTTCCAAACATCTCTCTTACCCTTACATTACTTACTCGATCAAACCACCTCACACCATATATTGTCCTCAAACATATCATTTCCAGCACATCCATCCTCCTGCGCACAACTCTATCCATACAACCATACAACATTGATGGAACCACTATTCCTTCAAACATACCCATTTTTGCTTTCAGAGATAATGTTCTCGACTTCCAAACATTCTTCAACGCTCCCAGAATTTTTGCCCCCTCCCCCACCCTATGATTCACTTCCGCTTCCATGGTTCCATCCGCTGCCAAATCCACTCCCAGATATCTAAAACACTTTCCTTCCTCCAGTTTTTCTCCATTCAAACTTACCTCCCTTTTGACTTGACCCTCAACCCTACTGTACCTAATAACCTTGCTCTTATTCACATTTACTCTTAACTTTCTTCTTTCACACAATTTACCATACTCAGTCACCAGCTTCTGCAGTTTCTCACATGAATCAGCCACCAGCGCTGTATCATCAGCAAACAACTGACTCAATTCCCAAGCTCTCTCATCCACAACAGACTGCATACTTACCGCTCTTTCCAAAACTCTTGCATTCACCTCCCTAACAACCCCATCCATAAACAAATTAAACAACCATGGAGACATCACACACCCCTGCCACAAACCTACATTCACTGAGAACCAATCACTTTCCTCTCTTCCTACATGTACACATGCTTTACATCCTCAATAAAAACTTTTCACTGCTTCTAACAACTTGCCACCCACACCATATATTCTTAAAACCTTCCACAGAGCATCTCTTTCAACTCTATCATATGCCTTCTCCAGATCCATAAATGCTACACACAAATCCATTTGCTTTTCTAAGTATTTCTCACATACATTCTTCAAAGCAAACACCTGATCCACACATCCTCTACCACTTCTGAAACCACACTGCTCTTCCCCAATCTGATGCTCTGTACATGCCTTCACCCTCTCAATCAATACCCTACCATATCATTTAGCAGCAATACTCAACAAACTTATACCTCTGTAATTTGAGCACTCACTCTTATCCCCTTTGCCTTTGTACAATGGCACTATGCAAG